>NW_006239060.1:844763-876776 GCF_000226075.1 Solanum tuberosum | reverse complement strand
CTTGAGGAACGGTTGAACCAAGGGGATCCACTTGATAGGCTGGCGCCTTGAAACAAGCCTGGAATACAGCAGAGATAATGATGGCAAAGATACCACCTCCGAGGATACCAAATCCTTGCATAGCGAAAACAGCAGCAATGAAGGCACCCCTAGTCTTTTTGTTGGCATATTCAGACATAATAGTAGCAGAAAGGGGGTAATCGCCACCAAAACCAAAACCAAGCCAGAAGCGAAAGAAGCAGAGGGTGGCCATGACGGTCTTAGGTTCCCTACCAAAAGAAAGGCCAGAAGCAATGGAACAAATACACATGATCATAAGGGTTACACCATAGACTTTCTTCCTTCCTATTTTGTCACCAATCCATCCAAAGAAGAGTTGTCCCGCAATGGTACCACAGAAGGCGACACCATTGATAGCAGCGGAAACATTAGGAGGTAGTGAACCAGGCTTTGAAGAGCCATCGACATGGTAGTAAATACGTCCAAGCAACTTAGTGACTAGAGATATGCAGAAGAGATCGTAGGCATCAGTAAAAAATCCCATACCAGCTATTATGATTGCTGTAAAGTGATACCATTGTGTTTTTGCTGAATCAAGTGCGTTCAAAACCTTCATATCCCCAGTCATTTTCTTCTTTCTGCAAATCAAAACAATGTAAGCTAATCTAATTTTCAATCGAGACCAAAATAGCAGCATTACCAATTCATAACAGCAAACACTTATTGTAACATACAAAAAATATTAGTTTACGACAGTAAAAAAAACGAACCACAAAACAAAAAGATAAAACGCAAGATCATGCATATATCAACCCAAGAAAGAAAAAAAAACACACCTCGCTGCAAATAGAAGAGAAAAAGGGTTTAAGATATGAGAGAGTAGAATATACGTTGAAAAGAGGTGTAGGAGTAGAATATTTATAATCTATAATATGGACTTAATCTATTCCTACATTATTTTGGTTAAAAATCCTATTTAGACCTGAATTATATAAATATCTAATCCTAAATACATTTGGTTTTAGTTAAAAATCCTATTTAGACCTGAATTATATAAATATCTAATCCTAAATACATTTGGTTTTAGTTAAAAATCCTATTTAGACCTGAATTATATAAATATCTAATCCTAAATACATTTGGTTTTAGTTAAAAATCCTATTTAGACCTGAATTATATAAATATCTAATCCTAAATACATTTGATTTTGGTTAAAAATCCTATTTAGACCTGAATTATATAAATATCTAATCCTAAATACATTTGATTTTGGTTAAAAATCCTATTTAGACCTGAATTATATAAATATCTAATCCTAAATACATTTGGTTTTAGTTAAAAATCCTATTTAGACCTGAATTATATAAATATCTAATCCTAAATACATTTGGTTTTAGTTAAAAATCCTATTTAGACCTGAATTATATAAATATCTAATCCTAAATACATTTGGTTTTAGTTAAAAATCCTATTTAGACCTGAATTATATAAATATCTAATCCTAAATACATTTGGTTTTAGTTAAAAATCCTATTTAGACCTGAATTATATAAATATCTAATCCTAAATACATTTGGTTTTAGTTAAAAATCCTATTTAGACCTGAATTATATAAATATCTAATCCTAAATACATTTGGTTTTCTATTCCAACTTTAGATTATTATTCCAACAGAAATTCCAATTCTGACAACAGAGCCCAAATATATTCCTATATTAACAAGGAATTGGATGCCAATTGGCTCTATGTTTCTTCTTTCAAAGCTATGCCAGATTTGCCCATCGATCTCCTAATACTCTATTCTTTGTGAATATATAGCATTCGTTGGATACTATATTGTGTATTTTTTGGCTTGAATTGTTCAATGTAGACGGGCAAGTTGAAATGCACACCAATACTAAAATCCACAAAATACACTCCAGTCATAAGATCAACATATGTCATTGAACTTTGAGAAAAAAATTATCTATGCCATTGTAGTTCGATGATATATTTAAATCTTTTCTCAATTGACAATGTAAATTAAGTTGTAGGACACAAAAAAACAACAAATGCACCCCGCAATAAGTTTATATGATACAAGCAACAAGTACAAAGCGTAATTTGACACAATCCTAATTTTCATTACTAATATGAACATTATTGAAATTAAATCAACCTTTTACTATTACACCTTTATATATATGCTTGAATTTTTTTTCTTCATGTTTTTAGTTTATAAATAAGTTTTTTGTTTTTTTGTTTATAAATAAGTCCATAATATCAATTAAAAAGAAAAAAAATAAATATCATAATATAGATTTAAATCGACTAAGATTGTTATTGATAATATATATAATTATATAGAAGGTAAAATAGATATGAGTTAGTATTCTTTTATCCTTTTTATATGTCATTTTAGTCAACAAGACATTGGTAAAAATACGGATCTATTAATTTGAAAAATCAAGAAAGTATTTGTTATTGTTTATTCCAATACTAATCCGAGAAGGTATATGATTTTTATTTACTTTATATTATTGATGTATATCCACAGGAGTTAAAACTCTTTTTTATTTGTGAAGGTATATGACGTTAATTACTTAATTTGAGAAAATTATTGGTCATATATATATATATATACCTTCTTTGATTGATGAAGTTGGTGGTGTGTTGTTTTTTGTTAATCTTTTCCTCTTTTAAGATTTTTTAGACTTTTTCATAGTTCGATTTCTACGATTAGTGGTTGATGTTATACTTAAAAAAATGAAAATTAGAGGTACGTAAAGGAAAACAATTGTTGGAAAATTACTTATTTACACTTAACAAAATAGTTTCACAAAAATAGGGCACATATCAGTCCATAAAACAACTTACTCCTAATAAATAAAACGCAAGACTCCTAAAAGAGACATAATACATGACTCCATTAATTCCTAGAAATCAGAACAACATGGGACTGACTCAACTTAAAAAATAAACACAACTCCTAATAGACTAAGACCTCATTTATTTTCATTAAGATTAAGACGTACGAATCTGAATGAACATCTGAACTATTAAGATGCTATCTTTAGATCTTAATACTAAATGATTAAAGATTGTTTGTTTTTCAATATCTGAATGTGCATAATTTCTTTGTTTATAAAAATAACAAATATGCCTTGAAAAAAAACAATAATTAAACATTAGAAATATATAAATTTAATAAAATAAAATTAGTATTTGCACAAAAATAAATCATGTTAACTAGTGATGGTCAATATGATTTGAATAATATGTGGTAGTTGACGGTGTGTTGGTGAAGAAAATCATGAAGACGAGGATGGATTAAGTAAACGATCTGCTAGTTATGGCAAAGGGTTCATTGAGAATATAGAACAAGCTTCAACTATCTTGTTGGTGTATATTTTCAACTGGAATTTCTTGTATATACCAACACAACATATTGATATTCAGAAGAAGAGTTAGAAAGAACACAAGTTGGTACTTCAACTCAATTAGGCAAAGACTGATTGAGCTTGGCTCAATTAGGCTCGGACTTGACTCACTTAGTTCGATGCTAGTCCTAGTTCGTAGGTTTGAATCTAGCTTGTTTGAATGGTTGTTACAAGTAGTTTTATAATGTTTCATATTGTATTGATTGTACTGCATTGTTTTGATGAATACAATATTTGAATAGATTATAATTTTATCACGTTATTACCTAATGTTACACATCAACAATCTAATGTATAAACTTACAATACTGAACAATAGATAAGGGAATAGAGTTATTATCACATATGGATTGCTTGCTTTAGAGTATGTTTCAGAGGTATTTAGTTAGTCAAGTTTAACATCTTGGCATATTTAGAGGCCAATTATCTTACTAAACTTTGTTGCACTTGGTGTTTTTCTGGTAGATACCAAAAAAGGTTCACTGCAAATGCTCCCAAAAGTAATTTTAACATGACGAAAATCCTAGTTTCGTCACTGTTCATGCTGAGAACCTACTGATATTGAAATTATTTAAAGCTAATTTTTTAATATAATCAATCACTCTTCAGTATATATTATAGAGGAGGGGGTAATCAAGAAAAGTTAATAAGAGAAGAGTTTTTTCATACTGCATCCAATATATATATGACACAAAACATACAATATATGGTTGCTGCAATTACACAGAATCACAGATACATAGAATGTCTACACTAATAGCTTGAACTTTAAAGTGCTACTAGATAGAACCTTTGCAGAACACATGAAGGATAAAATGGAAAGAAATGAAACTAGTATAACTGCTTTTATACAGGAACGGTCCTGTTATCGGATGAATGATTCTCCACTTCCGTTCCTTCCTCCGAGTTTTCGTTTTCCCTTGACATCTCCTCCAGTGACTTCCCCTTGGATTCTGGAACCAAGAAAGTGAAAAATAATCCAAGAAGGTTGACTACGCCAAGGACAATGAGTGAATTCCGAACCCCAATTCCAGCAGGGTACCCTGCATCAGCCTTGCTCTTGTCTTGTGGTTGAGCCAAATACAGGAATCCAAATGCACCAACCATTGCCCCAAGCTTTCCACATGCAGCTGATATTCCATGGCAAGTTGACCGCAATCTAGCAGGGAAAATCTCAGCAGGCACGACAAATGTAGTGGCGTTGGGTCCAAAGTTGGCAAAGAAGAAGGTGAGTGAATAGAGGACCACAAACCCAATATGGTGTCCAGGGAGGGTCCAGTGGTGGTAAGGAATGGCCAGAGCAAACATGAACACTGTCATCATTGTGAAACCAATCACTTGAATGGTAAACCTGCCAATCCTGTCAATGAGGAACACTGTGAACCAGTAGCCAGGCACTGTACTGCAGAGAGCGATAAGGGTTTGGGCTCGTGCAATTTTTTGGACCTCTTCAATTGCATTCATAGTCTTGGCAGCTGGAATCCATCCAATAGCACTGAAGATGTCCTTTTGGAACAAGTTTTGGCTGTAGTATGCAATGTCAAGAAGAAACCACGTACTGGTTGTGCCAAGCAAGTGGAGTCCATGTCGATTAAGAAATTTTTTCGTGAACAAACCAAATTCTTTGCCGGACTTTACAACAGGCTCTTTTTGCTCTGTCCCAATGTTAACCTGCATAACCTTTACCATATCTGCAGTGGCCTGCTTCACATTCTTGGCTACAAGAGCAGTGTAACGAGCCGTTTCAGGCATCTTCATCCTCCAGTAGTAAGAGAGAAGAGCAGGAAGTGACCCAGCCATCAATATGATCCTCCACACGTAATCAGCTTGAGGAACGGTTGAACCAAGGGGATCCACTTGATAGGCTGGCGCCTTGAAACAAGCCTGGAATACAGCAGAGATAATGATGGCAAAGATACCACCTCCGAGGATACCAAATCCTTGCATAGCGAAAACAGCAGCAATGAAGGCACCCCTAGTCTTTTTGTTGGAATATTCAGACATAATAGTAGCAGAAAGGGGGTAATCGCCACCAATTCCAAAACCAAGCCAAAAGCGAAAGAAGCAAAGGGTGGCCATGACGGTCTTAGGCTCCCTACTGAAAGAAAGGCCAGAAGCAATGGAACAGAGACACATGAGCATAAGGGTCATGCCATAGACTTTCTTTCGTCCCATTTTGTCACCAAGCCATCCAAAGAAGAGTTGTCCCGCAAGGGTACCACAAAAGGCGACACCATTAACAGCAGCGGAGACATTGGGAGGTAGTGAACCAGGCTTTGAAGAGCCATCGACATGGTAGTAAATACGTCCAAGCAACTTAGTGACTAGAGATATGCAGAAGAGATCGTAGGCATCAGTAAAAAATCCCATACCAGCTATTATGATTGCTGTAAAATGATACCATTGTGTTTTTGCTGAATCAAGTGCATTCAAAACCTTCATATCCCCAGCCATTTTCTTCTATCTGCAAATCAAAACAATATTCAACATGTAAGCTAATCCAATTTTCAATCAGCATTATCAATTCAAAACAGCAAACACTTATTATAACAAACAAAAAAAATTAGACGACAATCAAAAAATGAACCACAAAACAAAACGATAAAACGCAAGATCATGCATATATATTAATAAGAAATTCAATAGTATGTGACACAAAAATTGTAACAAAACAAATATGGATATAGCTAGGGGTGTCAAAATTAGCTCATGAAATTATATATAACACTCCCAACCCGTCCAAGTTTGATTTAGCCCATTCTGATTCGTCTAAATTCAATATAATCACAAGAAAACCTTTATTTAATTTTCGAATATGACATTCCCACAAATTAACCTTTATTTAGTTTCGGAATGTGACATGCCCACAAATTATATATCAATTGATGTGATTCCTATACAAAATTTTGACGATATGTTTATAATCGAAGTTAAAGGCGGCAAATAAAAGAGAAAAAGAACCACACCTGTCTGCAAATAAAAGAGAAAAAGGTTTAAGATACGTTGAAAAGAGGTATAGGAGTAGAATATTTATATGAAAACACCTGAGAATGTTCACTAGAATATTCCTTTTCAACTCTTTTAAGAGTCTTTTTTGTTTTTCCTCCTAAATATAGGACCAGCCATTAGTTTGTTCACTAGATAAAAATAGTAAAATAATTAAATGTCCAAAATTGGTTTGTTTTTTTCTTTCTTATTTTATTAAGTAAAAAGTGAAAAATAGTTCTCAAGCACATATGTGGTGTAATAATAAATAATTGAAAATCTTTTTTCATGCTCAATTGTGTTGATAAATTTTTGAGTTTTCATTGTTGTTAATTACTGATATGAACATTATTGAAATTAAATCAACCTTTTACTATGCTCAATTATTTTACTATTACACCCTTAAATATATGATTGAATTTTTTTTCTTTATTTTTTTAGGTTATAAATAAGTTTTTTTTTTTTAATAAATAAGTCCATAATATCAATTAAAAAGAAAAAAAAAATCATAATATAGTTGTTGTTCATCTTGTATTCCTAAGATACTTAGAACAAAACTTTGAAGAAATTGGTAAGAAATAACAAAGTTAGTGATAGTGATGTGTAGTAGATGTAATTATAATGATAGAAGTAGTAAAATAGTGATAATTTGAACACTGAATAATTATAATATTTTCTTTTTTAACATATAAATATATTGAGTTAAGAATTATTAAATTTAAGCAATACAACAATAGCAACATAACTATTATCGTCCTACAAAATAAATTTTAAATGATATAATAATTAATATCTACTACTTATATATAAGTGTGAATGTGAGGGTATTTTTGGTATTTATTAACTTTTGCTCCTTAAAACTTTTGTATGTCAATGCTTTATAATTGTACCTTTTCTTCTTTAGACCAAAAAATCAGCCAACATCTCTATAATGACACATATATCCATCATAAAGTTGTACTCTTTCATTAATTTAAGTGGGCCCCACCACCTTTCTCATGGCAGCTGACCAATCCATTCCATTCCATTCTCTTTAATTACTCAATTTATAATATTGTATTTTATAAAGTATATATTCTATATATAATAAGCCACAATGCAACTATCATTGTAACTATCTTGTTAGCTTTCAAAGTAAATATCCCCCTACTTGTGTTTTTTAAAAAAAAAAAAAAAATTAAAAATATTTTTTTCATTAAAATAAAGATATATATGAGTATTTGTATAACAATAAAGATATATATTCTATATATTATAAGCCACAATGCAACTATCATTGTAACTATCTTGTTAGCTTTCAACCAAAAGTTAACAAGATTTTTAGTTACATATTTATTATTTAGTTATTTATTTACATATTTAATAAATATGTCATTGTATGAGCTATTTATTACTCATTCCTTTTGAATTTGTTAATCTGATTTTGATCTGACACATAGTTTACGAAAGTAAATTAGATTTTGAGAAAAAACATTAAGTGATACTTGAAGTTGTCCCAGATTTTCAAAAAGACACCTTAACTTTGCGTGCATCCTATTACCCCACAAAACATTCAAAATCACAATAAATACACATTTTTTACACAATATTTTCACTTTGGACAAAAATTATCCTTCGAATGTGCAATTTCTTAAAAAACAAAAAAGTCGAACCCATTATTGATGTATTGAAGGATGCTTTGGTAATTTCCTATGATGAACTCGTTTTGTTTGTTTCTTTTAAATTTCTTTTACTATATTAAATAATTGTATAAAATATTATGAATTACGATAATTAATTACTTAACTATTTAAAAGATATAAAAATATATAAAAGATCTGATTGACTCTTCAAATTTTACCGATGACACATAAATTGGGACAAATGAAATAATATATATTATTTGAAAATTACTTAGAAAGTACAATAATTACAGTAATTAACAGTAGAATATTTTAAAGACAAAAAAATTTGATTGAATCTCTAAATTTTATTAGTACCACATAAATTGAGAAAGAAGAAATAACCTTTATTATTTCAAAATTGCGTAAAAGATATTACAAATCATACAACAATAATTAGCAATTTAGAATGTTAAAAGACATAAAAATTTTTTTATCATAGTTAACAATAATTAAAAATTTAAACTATTTAAAATTAATATTTAAGTTTGATTAACTCTTTAATTTTGTCTTTGTCACATAAATTGAAACAAAAAATAGATACATATTGGGCCGGTGCTAGCACGGGCTCCGTTGTCTAGTATATATATATTACAAAAATGTTACATATTTTATTGTTCTCTCTTCTATTTTAATTTATTTGTCTTGCCTTATTTTTAATTTATTAGTATACTCAAAGATTACGTTTAAGATACTATAAATTATTATAATTAACAACTTAAAATATATTATTACAAATTTAAAAATTACATAACATACCCTATAAATTACAATAATTAAAGACTTAAAATATTTTTTACCGGAGAGGCTACAAACACAGTATTCTTAAACACACGTAATTGGTTAAAAACTAAAAATACTCTATTATATTTTTAAAATGACGTAAAATTATTATAATAAAATTATCAAAAGTGTTATAAATCACAATAATTAGCAACTTAAAATCTTTTTTAAAAAAAAATGGAAAAATTTAGTTGACTTTTAAAATTCTTGAGAAACAGCTGTTCGTCGACATGCTTGCTTCCCTAGCAAGGGGCAATATTGGAAATTTCTTAATTTTATGCTGAAATAATATTGTACATGACTACTTTTAGAATTGTACTTTCTCTTTATAGGACACAGAAACCAGTTCTCAAGTTACTTTTTTTCTTTATTTCAATCGAAAAGTGGGGTTATTTTCCATGCATGTGGGGCCCTTGTAACTCTCTATTTCGCTTCTTTCCAATTTTCTTTTCACTATTACAAATGCCTCTTAATAAATGGACCCCACTTGAGCAAATTTCATTTCCATTCTCTTTTGTTCCTCATGACTATTTTTTCAAAAAATTAATATATGGACCCCACTTGAGCAATTTTCATTTCCATTCTCTTTTGTGCCTCATGACTATTTCTTCAAAAAAAATTCGCTTTGTTTATTTTGTGAAAATTAACTTTTTGTAATTTAATTGCTCAATTTCTTATATTTTAGTTACAAAATATATTAGAGGTACAATTTTTATAAAAAAAACTAGAATTTTGAAAAAAGATTTAATTGGGTGTTGAAATTTTACCAGTGTCACATGAATATAAATAGATGGAATAACATATATTATTAAAAATTACGTAAAAATATTATAAATCACAATAATTAGCAATTGAAAATATTTTGATTTGCTCTCTAATTTCACATGTCCCATATACATTGAAACAAAAGAAGTATAATATATTATTTGAAAATGAAGTGAATGCTTATTTCTATACGTGTGTCTCATAATAAATCATAAATATTTATGCTGTTATAGATCATTTGATTAAACATTGAAAAAGACTTAAATTGATGGAGTAAGAAATCTAAAAAAATTACAATTTTTTGTACGTAAAATACTATAAATCACAACTTTAAATATTTCAAAATCATATAAGAAAATTGACCGACTCTCTAAATTTCAATGGTGTCACATAAGTTGGAACCAAGAGAATAACATATTATTTTAAAATTATGTAAATTCAATAGGCCACAATAATTTACAACTTAATTATTTAAAAAAATATCTACAAAAATTGAACGGCTCTCTAAATTCTATGTGTCACATAAATTACAACAAAATAAATAACATATGTTGGGCTCGTGCTGGCACGGGCTCACATATCTAGTTATATTAATATAACATAATAAGATCACAAAATTAATAAAATATATAATAATAATAATAATAATAATAATATATGATTTATAATTATTAAATGTATCTAACTATAAATAATATATACATTTATGCAGCATGAGATGCTACATCAATAGTCAACCAAAATAAAATTAAAGAAACTACATTAATCGACACAAAAAAGCACGGTTCCGAAAGGATTGTGATAAAACCTACAAAATTTGATATTTACCAAAAGAACTGAATGGCCTTCAGACTACCTTTCAAGTCTGACCGAACCAGACCTCTTAATAGGCTGAATCATTCAAATCTTCATTAAGTACAAACAAAAAAGACAGACGATGAATTTAGAATTTAAAATATATATAAATTTTTAAGTAAAAAAAAAATTGAATTACTATAAACTTTTACATAATTTGTTGAATCTCCTCGAATCTAATGTCAAGTGACATCACATTCATGAGAAAAGGACATTAATATATTTTTTTTATAGGAAATAAAGGATATATATAGAGATCTACCAAGAAAACATTCCAAGACATATGTCATTTTCTATATACTAAATTAAACCTCGTTTTTGGAGCATTATGTTTCATTTGTTTGTTAGTTTTTCATTTTTGTAATTTTTCATCCTACCATCAAATTTATCATTTTCATGACAAGAGATTTGAATGAAAAATATTTTTCAGAAGAAGTTTAGTCTCAATAGTTATATTCCTTAAAATTAAAAAAATACTCTCAATAACATATGGAGAAAAACATCTATATAAGGAAGTTAAATATCCTATTTCATGACAACCATTTCAAAGAATTTTTTTTTTTTTATATTTGAATACAAAATAAGAACTCTTTTATTTGAAAAAAGAATATTGATTTATTTCTTTTGTCAATGTGAACGAAGTTTTATCTAAAGCAATTGCATGCGCACCATTAAGTCATTAAGTCAATGTGAATAAAGTTAATGACTTAATGATGCCTATTGCATGCAGGTGATGATGCAGCACCATTAAGTCATTAATTTTATTTTAAAACTTTTATGATAGAATATTAAAGAATAAGTATAAGATAAAAATTATGTTTGATTTAATTGAAAATATAAATTTATAGTTATTTAAGTATAACTTTAATCACAAACTTAATTTTGAATATATATCTCTTTTTTTTTGGTTTTCCATCCGATATCCGGAACCCACATTGGAGCTCCAACTAAATCCAAATCGCGCACTGTAGCGCCCATTCAGGATTGGTGCTCCCAATAGGATTTTCTCCATACCATATATATCATCTTATCTCATTCAAATTGATATTATTTTGTCCCATTTCTAAGGTGGAATTCAATAGTCCCAGAATCATAATTTCAGGACTATAATCCTGGAATATAGCTTTGTTTGTGAATCAAACGATTATGGAATAGACAAATATATCTCATGAGTTGGAATATTTCATGGTATTACATATCCGATCCAATTATTTATATGAGATAACTTATCTAAGTATTTTTAGTATAAATAATTAAATAAATGATCTCGAAATTAATTAGTATCCTTAACAAAATATATAATAAAATAATCATGCATTTTACTATGAAATTATTTATCTCTTATCCTCTGTTATAAATGACCCCTTGCATATACGTACAATCAAATATTTCTTTACTAGGGCTAATCATTTCTACAATAACATCTCAATATAATTTTTATTTCAAGAAAAACAAATTAACTTTCATATTATGTTATGCTTATATATTGTGACATGTTATACATTTCGATTGTCATATCTAAACAAACGATATCATATATATATAAAAGTTTGATTGTATATTAAAGTCTCACTATCGATAGTTAGACAAAATTGGCAACGCAGGTGACCTTTTTTGACTTTAAATATAAATATAAAGAAAACATTATAAAATGTAAGATGATACTTTTTAGGGTTTTAGATATGGTAGAAATCATAAGATTTTGTGTTAGTGGAAGTTGAAATTAAGAAAGTGGTTTCATTAATCTAATGACTAATACATTGTTTTTAAAAACTAATTATCAGCTTCTCCCCACTATGATATTTGTGTTGTCCATGTGCGTTGAAAAGTACTTAGTTTCTACTCACTTCCCATTATCAAGGGCCCTTAATTAAAGTTGAGAGCTTCCTAGACCTTTCTATTTTGCTAATTTATATCATCATGAGTACTAAAAATCATAGTGGAAGGTATATTTTTTAAAATTAAAAAAAAATAGTTGAATCATCAGGTTGGATGGAAAGAGTGTAATTGTGTCGCTCGATGATCGGATGTGCAATCTTCCAACTTCAGGAATATTTATTGTAAGTAAGTATTGCCCACAATTTACTATGATATCTTGATCTAAAATTAAAGATTTTACTACAAGAAATTCGATATATATGATGAAACTAGTGAATTGAGCCGCGCTTCGCGCGGTAATAAGTTTTTTAAACAATTTATTCGAAAAGGCGTTGAACAATGTATTTTTTCATCAAATTCTCATAGACGTATGCGAAAGAGTTAGAAATTCATACAAACTCTATTAAATACGAATTATATATAGCGATATTGAGATTTTACATTGTGTATTGATAATTAAGAGATAAAAGTAAAAAGCTCTTATATTAATTAAATTGAGCAAAATGATGCACACAAATTTAAATCTTGCAATTGCGATTTGTGTGTTGAGATGTGGACTTATATAAATCTTGAAATATTGCTTGATATTTGTTAAGGTAATTACAATTATCAATAAAAAATAATTAAAACAGAAAATTAAGAGAGACTTGAGGAGATGTTACATGCAGAAAAAGTAATAAGGACAAATAATAAGTAACAGTAATGAGCAATAAATGATCCATACGTTTTCCTGCAAATCTAAGGAAACAATTTATTTTTTTACACTAAAAATAAGTTTTACGTCACCTTTTTTTTTTATCCAACTTATGCTATATAGATTTTCTATATAATATAGATATGAATGTTCGTTTTCCTTTACACTTTTGCATTGCCTTTTATTGAATTGCAATAATAAAGTAAAAATGAAAAAAAAATCCGAATAAAAAAAGAAAAAAGATGAATAATTTATTGGTGATAGAGAGATATCACATCACTTTGTCTATACCAAACTTTGATAGTGTATAGATTGAGAGAGGGAGAGAGAGAGAGAGATGGGTATACATATATATTAACAACTTCAAAAATACACTTAAATCACAAAAATTATGATATAGTCTTGCAAAAACTTAAATAACAATGACACTGATTAAAAAAAAGATCTGACTTGCCTCTTCACATAAAAAAACTCCATATTTGATTAGCCTGTTATAAGATGATGATAATATATATATAGATTAAAAATTAAGGATTATGAATCATGAATAAAAAAAATAAAAGAAAAGAGAAAAATACTTACCTTAGACCTCAAATGAAAGATATAAGGAGTATATATATATGCGAAAATAGAGTATGAATACGTAAATGAATGCTGCCAATTAATTACTGGTGATTAAAAGCATCAAGAAGTAACCGATGTTGCGTGGGCTAAAGCAATAAATAATTTCCTAATTTAATTGCTCATTATGCTAAATGCTAATAATGAGGAAAGGAAGTTACTTTTAAAAAAAAAGATTATTGAATAGAAAATGATGAAAAAAAATTAAAATTATGGGAAAATAGATAAATAGCAATACTGATCAATAAGGCATGCCACATCAGCTTTGCCTATTTCCAGCTTTATATATATATATAGATTATATGTGCGACGGATTTAGAATTTTTAAAAGGAATTTTAACCTCCATAATTATTTAAGACCATTTGTTACTATATATATTTGTACTTTCCCCTATTTATTGACCAAAATAAATAGGGGAAAAGGTCAAATGTACTTCTAAATTATTTAAAATAGGTTAATTTTATCTTTTTATTATATTTTTTACTTAAAAATGTCCTCAAACCAGTAAAATAGTTCAAAAATATCCTAACAGTATCTCCAAAAACAAGAAAAAATGGGTCAATTTTATTCTTGTACTTTTCGGAGCTAGGTTGGTTCCTTTAAATAAATTCAAAAATGACTTCCGGAAGTCGATTTTCACAAACTAATTTTAAACAAACTGACTTTCAGAGGTTGATCGATATTTGATTTATTGCGCTGAATATATTGACCTCAAGTGGTCGATTTTGTTATAACAAAATAATTTAAAATATATACTTTTTGGCCTTTTAATTTTTAGACTAGTTTTACACTATTTATGATAAATTGATAAGTCATACTCCCTTTGTTTCAAAAAAGAATGATTTACTTTCCTTTTTAGTTTGTTTAAAAAAGAATGACCTATTTTCTTTTTTTATAATATTTTAATTTCAGCTTTCCACGTGTGGTATGCTTAAAGCCACAAGATTAAAGGGCAATTTTGTATATTTGACATAACTTTAATTTAGGACTACAAGATTCAAAAGTCTTCTTTATTTTCTTACACTTCCTGCCAAGTCAAACTAGATCACTCTTTTTGAAACAGAGGAGTACAATGTATCAAGATATTGAATTTTTTATTTTTTCATATTATTCTTAGAGTAAGTCAAATAAAGTCACTATTATTAATGTAAAAGTAAATTTGAAATAATTATGGAAAGAAATGCATGTGATATAAATAAAAATTCAAACCTAGTGTATAAGGATTTGGAAAAAAAAATGTTGTAGGTCATCATTTTTATTTCATAAAATAAGAAGTGTTTATATGTATAAACTACTTATTTTTTACATTATATGTTATTATATGTCTTGTACATTGATCCCCTCCCCTAAATAAATAAATAAAAGAACAAGGGCAAAATTGTGCTATTTTGAATAATTCAAGGGTAAAATTAATTAATTTATTTTTATTTTGGAGTAACCATTAGTAAAAAAAAACGTATTTTTGAACTGTTTTACTAGTTGAAGGACATTTTTTAGCCAATAACATAATGACGAGGACATTTGCGAACCAAAAATATAATGAAGAATGAAACTGTCTTGAATAATTCAAGAATATACTTAAAATAACAAGTAATAGGTAGATCAATCACTAGTAACAAGTAAATCAATCACAAGTATTAAAAGGCGTTAAATCACAATAGTCGTCAACTCTTGCCGGAACCATTTTCGTTCGGTACGATATCACTAGTCAGAACCATTTCTCATCAACTTTATATCACATCACTAGCTGGAATCATTTTCCTTCGGCTTTATATCATATTACTAACCAGAACCATTTCCCTTTAACTTTGTATCATTTCACTAGCCGAAACCATTTCCCTTCGGGTTTATATCATTTCACTAGCCAGAAATATTTTCGATCGGCTTTACATCATTTCACTAGCCGGAACCATTTTTCTTTAATTTGGCTTTATATCATTTCACATGTCTCATCACGGTGTTCAACAATCAATGCACACATGCAATTTCACACCATAAAGAAGAGACAACAATTCAAGCAATTCAAGTCTACATTCATGCCATCAAAGTATTTCATCAACCAATCAAATAGAGGCCACAACAAGAGAATTCACAAAATATCATTATCAACGCAATGACTTTTCATTAATCCCTTTTTTATTCATTAAGATTAATCAAGTGGAATAATGAACCCTTCACCTCGTTCCCATTACTCCCCAACACACATACAATGAAGGGAATACACAAATTCTACTAAATTTACAAGGTTTAGGAGATCACTTTCCTTAATTCAATCAACTAGTCAATCCAAGACTTGAGTCTTGCCCTTCTGAATGACGTCCAAAGTCACACAACATATTTCAATCAAGTTTCATATTAAGATTCCAGAAACAACAATACCCAACTGATATATTTTGAAAAATGGGTCAATCAAATAAGGTTTAAATAGCGAAATCTTTACTTAAATATATTAGCCAAGACATTCGGAACTCATTAGTGAAAATCATTTTGAAAAAGGACTAAAAATCAGTTCACAATCTCAATTTTTGTTGAGAACTTGTGTTCTTGAAGAACCTTGTCATTTACCAATCAAAATCTCAAGTTTTGATGTTGAAATCCATAAATAATTAAAGGAAATTAAAATGAAGTTTTAGGGTCACAAAATCTTATCCAAAATATTTAACACAAGAATTCTCTTCAAAATCATCTCCAAGGGTTTTACCCAGCCCAGAATTAGAAAATGGTGCTAAAACTCAAAATTCGCAGGTCAAAACCCCCCTCTGATGTCGCAAAAGCAGCCATGAGTTCGTTTTGATAAAATTTAGCCTTCAAGATCGTGAACATACCTTCAGTTAAGCGAAGGTCGTGAACGCGACACATCCCATCATGACCTCAAAGGTCAATGGATTGACCTCTCGCTAACGTGACCAATGCTTCGTTGAAGCGATGCTCGCTAAAGTGAATCACACAAACAACATAAATATTAGGCTACTATCAAATCATCAAATGAACCCTTCGAATTCGTTCGAAACCATATATGAAATTTAACTATAATCGACGTTCCAGACTCAATGAAATCGTTGAAATATGAATCTGGGTCTCCTTGATCCAACATACGTGAAGTCACAGAAAACTAACATAACACTAAAAAGGTGAAAACAAGCTCGAGACCTCTCAAAAATCAATCAAGACCTCACTTAGGCCTAAAATGATCCCTCGAATCCGAGGAACTCTTGAAATTCTGATTCGAGCATCCGAACACCAGATATTGACCAAAGTCAACCCTAAGGCTAAAATATCAACACTTTCCAACTTAAAACCTCAAATCCTCAAAAAGACACCAAATTTGAAACCAACTTTCAAAACTCAAACAAGAAAGACTCGAGGTCGATATCGGAAGAGATAAAATTGTAATTTCATGAGACTTTTAAAAAATGATCAACCGGGTCATTACACTTTTGTCCCCCATGCCTACAATTGGGATGACATCTAGCTCATTTGTACCCTTAATCAGATACTGAATCTTTTTTGTGTCATTCCCAAAACCCACTATCTCCTCATTAGTCAATGGATTGCTATTTCGAGTTGACAGGTGTTTAAATGAGGCTACCATATAGCAAGGCACCACATCTCAGTCATCTGCACATTGATTTGTTTGATCTCTTTTGAGATTGTAGGAAGTGAGCAAAAAATATGCAAGAAACCATTATAGTGAGCAAGAATAGAGTCAATGGCAACCTCATCTTTATATGCTAAATTGATGGTACGTCTCTGAAGATATTTAGGAATTTTATGTTCATGGTGCACCTTTGCGACATCACTGAAAATGGATGATAAAGATGACAACTCCTTCACTAAAATGGATATAAGAGTTGATAGCTCTTTCTCCGAATTACCTAAAAGAGGTTTTATCAAAAAATCTAAATCAGATTCAAATTTCGACATCTCATTCAATTTCCTTATAAGAGAATCCAGAAAGTTCAATCCACAAACAGTGGTAACTGAGATGGAGTGAATTTTAAGGATTTGTAGTAAGCCTCTACTTGTGCCTTCAGATCTTAGTTTTCTCCAATATATGTATCGAGCAAAGACTTATTTTGCTAGTGTCATCTTTGTTTATAGAGCTAGGAAGAAGTTTTTCAATGACATATAGAACATCACCTGTTTGGAATAAGTTATGCTGAGATTACTTATGCTAGAATTAGTTATCATGAGATTATTTTTTATTGACCGTTTTGTTTGTTGTACGAAAAAGAATATCCATTGCATACTTCCTAAAAGTAAATTATTTATTTACAAAATACTCTCTCCAACAAAAGTTTTGATTGCTCAGCCAAATTTCCAACAGAAGTTTTTACTGCTCAACCAAATTTTTCTACTGTTGTCTATTTGCATGCAGAATTACAATTTTCACTTTTTATAGTATACAATTTGCAATTTCCTTCCCTGTGCCATTCATTTAAATTGGACTCATTTGCCTCGTCATACTTTAAAAAATATTCGCTCTAAAATACCGGAATATCGTTTGATTTATTTGATCATATTGTAATATAAAATAAAATTATTTTGAACATTAAGATATGAATAAAATATCTTTTAAATTGGCCTTACGAGTTGGAATAACGGAAGAATTAGAAGCAACACGCATAAAACATACCACCTGACTTTTGTTACTCATATTTAATTTTGTACTATTAATTAGCATGATCATGTGAATATTGTCTTATTATTACACTACATTTTTAAATTGCTATAATCCTATATTTAATAGTATAAGATATTGTAAGTACAAGCAAAAGGTACAATGGGTTTGAAGGGTAATTTGATCATTTAATAAGTTTATCACATGACAAATTATGATGGAATTATTATACCACCTATGGGGAAGGATAACTTATCTCGGTACTAATTGTTAACCCCGGGATAAGTTATTCCGAACTTTCCAACCAAACAACAAATTAATGACATCTATCATTTTATCGCGGGACTATTTAGTGTTATCCCTCACATCAAACGACCCCTTAGAGTCTTGTAATTCACACAAGTAAATCTTATTTTTTTGTTGGATAAATTCAGAGACGCCACCATTGTCCTCCTGGAAATCTGAGTAGAGGTTTGAGAAGTGATATGTGTCTGGCTTCCTATGATGGTCAAACTCTTTAAAAATATCGTTGCACCACTGTCAGATCCTTCAAAAATGCAATATGTGAATCGAACACGGAAGTGACGACATTTTTGAAGAGCGTAAACAACATAGATAGCTTTTGTACATGTCTCATACATATCATTTGGTGTTAAGCTACCAAAATCTTTGAATCTACATGCAAATCAGATTTCATTCAGGAATACTCATCTTTCAATTCAACTTAATTAGTATTCTCTGTTGCTAAATATCTAAATTATTGATTGATGATTGGGAGGTGTTCTTTGTATTCAACAAAATAAAAACTTGTGTACATATAGAATTTTGCAGGTCTCGTGCTGCATATAAGTTGTAAGATGAAGGGATTATAGAAATTAATAACCACCTAATTACAAAAACAAAAGGAAACAATGATTTTGACAGTGATACAGAAGGCAATTACAAGAAATCACAGTAAAAGACCATCTGATAAATAGAATTGGTCAATCAAAACAAACTTAGCAATCAGTAGTAGTGTTACAATAGACTGTCTGTGCTTTTGCTGCAGTTTTCAAATTCAAACAAATCCTCGTGCTCAATTAAGCGAAAGCAAGCATCAAATTCCATTGTTGACAAGCACATACTTGATTCATAGCTGCCTTATATTCGTTCCCCCATATTCCTGTATTGAGCATATAGTTTGCACATTAGATGCATATAGATACTGAAAAACAGAACACATTTAGGAATTTGTTTCTACTCACTTGGGTAGTGATAACTATACGGTCACATCCTTCAATGGCTTCGACTTCTTCCTTAATTCTCACAGCTGAAGCCTCCAGAGATTTGTTGTACCACTTAATCAACTTAATTTGTTTCAGTGTTGGAATATCTGCAAAGCTAAGGGGGATCTCCACGAGGTTCTTACACCCGCTTATAACAAGTGTTTCAAGCAGGGGAAAGGATTCCTCCGAGGCATTCCACCTTGAGATACTTAAGAACACCAGTTTCAACAACTTTAGTTTATGGAACGTGACATCTCCAAGGCACCAATCTCTGATTTGAACACAATCGCATAATTGGAGATACTCCAGGCTTAGTAGTCCCTCAAGGAAGGAAGTCAGGTTTTCTATACGAGTCTCAATTAGTACCAACTTGTTTAAATTTGAAGGCAATTGTAACCCAGATACAATGAGGGGTAAATCAACGGAAAGGTGAAGTATTTGAAGCTGGCTAAGATTCTCCAATGTGAGACAAAAAGACCCTGCAGAATCATTATAGCCCAAACATTCAAATTCGATGTGAAGTTGTTGAAGATTAGGACACTTCCTCGATAACACATCCACCCTATCAATTGGAAATCTAACAATATTCTTTAATATCATCAAATTTTCCAATTTAGAGGATCCTTCAAACAGCCCCTGCTTATCCTCTTCAAAATCAAATTCAGCTCTCCAAATCTCAAAATGCCTTAATTTTTCCATTTCCCAAAAAGATGCTGGTAACATAAATGGCCACTCACTATTCACAATTAATGTTTCAAGATGGGGAAGATGTGATTCTGGATGAAAATAGAATTTAACTGTCGAAACTGCAAGGTACTTAAGGTGATTTAGTGGTTTCAATGTAGCTGTCGACAAATAACACACTTTATGGGAACTCAAATCCAAGACCTTAAGAAGTCGCAATTTAAGAATCTGACAGAAGGGAATCCCATCAATAAATTCTCCATCATTTATCGTTATCAGTGACCTCAAGTGTTGGTGGAAAGGCTTCCGTGTTTTGGATCCGAGAGATGCAAACTTGGAAAGCTCTTTACTGAAACTGTAGCTCACTCGACTTTCCTTCCATTCAAAAGGTTGAAGCTGGCTACAATGCCCCTTCACTGCCAATATAAACCATTCTTCTCTACTCTTCTCCAAGCAAAAATGAAGCACTACATCATGAACCTGACAATATTTGACCTTACCATTATATTCTTTCTTTGAAACCATTACCACATTACTGCTAATGAGATCCATCAAGTAACCTTCAGCAGATTCAATGTTCTCCACAAAGTCTTCCGCTATCCATAAACTTATCAATTTAGACACTGGAATTCTTGCATCCTCCGGAAACATCCCCATATAAAGAAGACAAGGCTTTAAACAATCAGCTAAGTTATCAAAACTCAACTGCATAGTAGCCCAACTATATTCTTCGGACTCACGATCAAGATAGTCAAATAAAGAATCTTTTACCTCATTCCACCAAGAATCTTCCATTTTCCTTTTTTTGATTATTCCAGCTACCAAGATAACCACTAGAGGCAGTCCTTTGCAATTTTCTGCAACTGCTTGACTCACATCTAGTAGTTCAGGCGGACAATCTTCCTTTTGAAACACTTTTTTCCGCAATAATTTGCAACTCTCTTCTGTTGTGAGGAACGGAAGAGAATATGGATCAGTATAATACTTGACTTGCTCACCCACTTTCTCAAGCCGAGTTGTTACTATTATTCTGCTTCTATTTCCAACACTAGGAAAACAAAGTCTTAAGTCATCCCATGCCATAAAATCCCACATATCATCCAATACAATGAGATATCTCTTGCACATTAAGCTTTTCTTCAACTCATCAGCGAGGTGTCATCATTATCTCCCTTATCCTTGGAACTGGTAACTTGACTCAAAATCTCTTGTAATAGCTTTCTCCGGTTATAAGTTTGGGAAACAATGCACCATGCCCGAACATCAAAATGAGAAACAGTGTTGTCACAATTGTAAACCTTTCTAGCAATTGTCGTTTTCCCTTGTCCCCCCATGCCTACAATTGGGATGACGTCTAGCTCATTTGTACCTCTAATCAGATACTGAATCATTTTTTCTGTGTCATTCCCAAAACCCACTATCTCCTCATCAGTCGCTGGATTGCTATGTCGAGTGGGCAGGTGTTTAAATGGTGCTACCACATAGCAAGGCCTAAGAGCAACGTCTGCTGACCACATCTCAGTCACCTGCGCATTAATTTTCATGATCTCTTTTAAGATTGTAGGAAGTGAGCAAAAAGTATGCCAAAAAACATTATACTGAGCAGGAATAGAGTCAATGGCAACTTCAACTTCATATGCCAAATTGATAGTACGCCTGTGAAAATCTTGAAGAATTTCATGTTCATGGTGCACCTTGGCGACATCTCTGAAAATGGATGATAAAGATGATAATCCTTCTCTAAAATGGATGTAAGAGCTGATAGCTCTTTCTCCAAATTACCCAAAAGAGGTTTCATCAAGAAATCTAAGCCAGATTTAAATTTCGACATCTCATTCAGTTTCCGTATAAGAGAATCCTGAAAGCTCCATCCACCAACAGTGGGGAAATGAGATGGAGTGAATTTTAAGGATTTATAGTACGTCTCCATTTGTGCCTTTAGATCTTTAGTTTTCTCCAATATTTGTATCGAGCAAAGACTTATTTTGATATTGTCATCTTTGTTTATAGAGATAGGAAGAAGCTTTTGAATTACATATAGAACATCACCCGCTATAGCTAAAACCTTGTCCATAACCTCATTCAACCAATTACCGTTAATTACATGATTTGCCACATCAGCATCAAGGAAAACCAACAAGAACTCTATTGCTACATCAATATTTCGAGCAGAGTTATTATTAGGAAAGTTCTCTGAGTTTTTTGTTTCTGAGATACATCAGCAGACTATGGAGATGATGAAAAAATTCTTTTGGTAATTTCTTGTCCTTGAAAGTTCTTGATTGAGTAAACTTGGAATCCTTTAGTTCACTGAGAAAAATCTTCTTCATTTCCAGCTCTACTAACACAATCAAGAATAATACATATGGAGGTTTATCGAAGAGATAATACTCATATGTGTCGACCTCATCCTCATCTGTATCATCTACAAAATCAGAAACAAGGATAACTGAAACAGCAAGATAGAGCTGTCCCACATTGTTAGCCATGAACTGAATTCGAGTCTCCAAACATTCCATCTTCTCATGGTTGACGTAACCATTTATCTCTGTGTCATATAAGTATCTCAAAAATCTCATTTTCTTTTGAACAATTTTCAGTTGTTTTATAAATTTGTGCAATTCAAGATTTTCTTCAGGAGGGACATACCTAACCTTTTCCAGTAAAATCATCCGTACATCATTTAGATTCTTTCCAAGGCAATCCATATATTTCGACAGATCAAAATCATTCAACTCATAATTGTAACTTAAATTGGTTTTACCTTCAATGAATTCCAACAAATATGATTCTAACCTTCGTAGATTAAGGTTAGTTTTACATTCATCTGGAATTCCATCCAATACCCACTGAAGCATTTCCACAATCCATTTGGCCTTCTCCGTGAGTTTGACTAAGGAATCAGGCAAAAGAACATGATGATACTTTAGCACCATTTCAAGTTTCTCAATTCGATTAATCTTGACGCTATCCAGATTACCTCCACTCTTGATCCTTCTCAGGTGATCTAACATTTCCTCAATTTCATTTTGAGCCATCTTCTGTGAAGAATACCTCATGACCATGGCTAGTCATCCATGGATGCAATTAACAAAGAGAGCAGAGAGGAAGACACATAATTGGGAGGAATCAATTAACTGATTTCCATTATGATGAGAACACACATTTATACAGAATGAGAAAAACAAACTCTAACTAACTAGTGAGTTGACATGTTGATAGAAAGGAATCAGTAACAAACTTATTCTAACTAATTAACTGAACAGACTAACTAACTGATTAGACTAGTAAACTAACTATCATAATTAACTAACTCATAACACCCCCCCTCAAGTTGAAGGTGTGGAGAACACTGACAACTTGCTCAATGCTGTAGAATGTTTAAACCCGGTCAATGTCTTCGTCAATATATCTGCCAGTTGATTATCAGAACTTATGTGGTGTAGTGAAATAAGGCCTGACTGAAGTAGATTTCTCACAAAGTGACAATCAACTTCAATATGTTTAGTGCGTTCGTGAAATACTGGATTTCTAGCTATGTGCAGAGCAGATTGACTGTCGCAGTATACTTCAATAGGCATAGGCAATTGCAATGTGAGTTCTGTTAATAATCTGCTGAGCCAGACTAATTCTCCTGCAACTTTCCTGAGAGCCCTATACTCTGCTTCTGCTGAAGACAGAGATATAGTCTCTTGTTTCTTGGACTTCCAGCTGAGTGGACTGTTGCCTAACAAGACAATATAGCCACTTACAGACTTCCTGGTGTCAGGGCATGCAGCCCAGTCAGAGTCACAATAGGCCTTAACATTGTATGATTGATCTTGGGACATGAAAATTCCCAGAGTAGGGTCTGCCTTGAGGTACCTCAATATGTGAAAAGCTGCTTGTAAATGAGGTTCTCGAGGGTCCTGCATAAATTGGCTGAGATGCTGCACACTGTATGAAATATCCATTCTAGTGTTAGTCAAGAAATTCAGCTTCCCAACAAGCTTTCTATAAAAGAGAGGTTCTGATAAGGGAGCTCCTTCTTTGGCATGTAGTTTCACTGCAGGGTCAAGTGGAGAGTTGCAGCTGCTCATACTTGCAACTTTGTAGTCTTTTAACAAGTCAAGAACAAACTTCCTTTGAGAGATAATAAGTCCATCCTCCTTGTAGAGTACTTCCATCCCAAGAAAATAGTGTAGCCTTCCCAAGTCCTTAATCTTAAACTTGTCATGGAGGAAGATTTTGAGTTCTTCAATCTCAGAATCACTGGTGCCTGTTAGAATTACATCATCTACATAGACAGCAACAAAAATGCTGGAATTTTCAGACTTCTTGTGGAACAAGGAATAATCATTCAATGAGTGAGTATACCCCTTTGAATACAAAGCCTCAGTCAGTTTGGCATACCACTGCCTACTGGCTTGTTTAAGACCATATAAGGACTTGTTTAGCTTGCATACCATCCCAGGTTTGTGTACCACTAAGCCTGGGGGAACCTCCATATATACCTCTTCATGTAAATCTCCATGAAGGAATGCATTATTTACATCAAGTTGAAATATATTCCAGCCCTTCTTCACAGCTGTGGCCAGTAAAGCTCTCACAGTTGTCATCTTGATCACTGGTGAAAATGTTTCTGTATAATCAACTCCAGCTTCTTGGGTGTATCCCTTTACTACAAGTCTTGCTTTGAATCTTTCGATGGTCCCATCAGCCTTAGGTTTTACTTTATAGACCCACCTACAGCCAATGGCCTTTTTGCCATTAGGTAGATTAACAAGATCCCAAGTGTGGTTTGTATGTAATGCCTCAAACTCCTGTGTCATGGCATGTTGCCAGGCAGGGTTCATAGCAGCCTCCCCATATGAAGAAGGTTCATCATCATTACTGACATTTCTCACAAGTGATTGACTCTCAAGTGCCAAGACTTCAGGTGGTATGTGTTGGTGTTTGGAGAAGACAGAGTTCAGGGAAATATTTGAATTTTGTAAAGGTTTAGTCATAGGTCTTGGAAGAACATAATCATGAAGGTATGTGGGTAATTTATGTGGTCTAGAGGGTCTGCACGAGACTGTAGGTTCAGGATTAGAGGAATGAATGGTGGTAGGAGAATCAGTTACATGATTAGGTGAAGTGTGAGGTAAAGTGTCACTTGCGTCAATTACAGTGTTTTCAACATGTTGTACAAGTTGTGACTCAATGTTAGGATGCACAATATCTATGAAGGGCACAGAATGCAAGACAGAAGGAAAAGAAGAGACATCAGGAAGAACATTAAAAGGAAAAATGCTTTCTTTAAAAACTACATCCCTGGAGATGTGTATCTTTTTAGTGGCTAGACTCAGAACTTTGTAACCTTTTGATCCAAAAGGATAACCTAGGAAGATGTGTGGTGTGGTCCTGGCTTGGAATTTGTCCCTATGAGGTTTTGGAAGAGTAGGATAACATAGGCAGCCAAATGTTCTCATGTGGGAGTAAACTGGCTTAGTGTTATATAATAGTTCATAAGGACATTTGCCTTTCATATGAGAAGTGGGGAGCCTGTTAATAATGTATGTGGCACATAACACACATTCACCCCAGTATTTGAGAGGCAATTTAGATTGAAAAAGGAGGGCCCTGGCAGTCTCTAATAAGTACTTATGTTTTCTTTCCACCACCCCATTTTGTTGTGGTGTGTAGGGACATGTTTTCTCATGGATTATTCCCTTGTTTTTAAGAAATGCTGTGGTTTCAGTATTGACAAATTCTAGCCCATTGTCAGTTCTTATGGTTTGAACACAAGTGTTGAATTGAGTTTGAATCATAGACAAGAAATTTTTGATGACTTCTAAGGTGTTACTTTTACAAGTCAACAATTGAGTCCATGTACATCTGCTATAATCATCAACAAGAGTGATAAAGTACCTATAGTTATCATGTGTCACCATATGATAGGGACCCCAGAGATCTATATGTAGCAATTGAAAGATTCTGGTAGAAGTATGGGTACTGTGAGGAAAAGGTAGTCTTTCTTGCCTTGCCATTGGGCAAATATTACAAAGGAAAGGTTGTTTGGCAGAAAAATTCTCAGGTATGGACTTAATTTCTCTCATTTTCACAAAAGGTACATGTCCAAGTCTATTATGCCACAACACATTCACATCATTGCAAGCATGAGTCAGAAAAGAAGCAGAAATATTAGGACTTTTATTGACTAAAACACAGTGTTGAGTACAGGTACATGAAGAAGCAGGAAATGAAACAGACTTGGACTTAGAATCACATGTACTGTGTCTACATGAAGAAGTAGGGACAGAAACAAACTTAGAATTGAAAACATCTTGACTTGACAGGCAGCCAGTAGTGGAAGTAGTTGAAGCAGCACATGAAGCACCAGGACACTTAGAACATAGAAAATATAGTCCATCTTTTGCTTCACCAATGACCAGAGGCCTCTTCATTGAAGGGGCCTGCAGAATGCATGAGGATTCAGAAAAATGCACAATGCTTTTAGGTATGGATTTTGAAAGACAATTAATGGAAACAAGATTGTACTTAAAAGAAGGCACATACAACACTTCTTGTAAAACAATGTTTGATGCAAGTACCACATTACCAATTTGCACAACTTTCACCTTGTAACCATTTGGTAAAGTAATCAATAAAGGGCAAGGGAGATAAGTAATGTTTGTTAGGAATGTTATGTCAAAAGTCATATGATTGGAGGCTCCTGAGTCAAGGATCCAAGAGTCATTCTTGTTGTGAGAACATCTGCAAGATAACTTGCCAAAATCAATTGAAGAAGTACATGCTATCATACCTGCGAAATTTGCATTACCACCAGCAAAGTCCATCTGATTGGCATTGTCTTTCTCAGTCTGAAACTGTTGTAATAGCTCCACAAATTGTGTATATTGTTCTCTTGTCAATTGGGGACCGGTGTCATTATGATTTCCCCTGTGCACCTCTTCCCCTGAACAACAACCACTTTGAACATCAGCCATAAGACTCTTACCCCTGTTGAACCTGGAATTCTGATTGTTGCTTCTGTCTCTGTATCCATTCTGATTGTTAAAATTTGGATAATTGTTTGTTTGTGGGTTGTTATTTGTCTGTGGGTAACCATGCAACTTATAGCATTTGTCCCTGATGTGTCCTGGTCTCTTGCAGTAATCACATATAATACGAGTCCTGTTACCAATGTAGGAATTGGTCTGAGAATAGTTAGTTCTAAAATTGGTGTTGGTGTTGTTTGTAGAAGAATAATTTTGCCTAGTAGACCTGGAAGTACTTGCTCCTGCCGAGCCATTTGCATTGAAAGCAACAGAAAAATACACCAACTCTTGGAATTAGTTTCATTAAGAGCAACATTTTTATTCATCATGTCTTTTGAAGCTATCTTATTGCTTGTGAATGATTATACATCTTATGTACCATTTAGTCTAACAAATTTTGCATACTTACCCTTTTCATAAGGTCACTGAATTATTAATTATTATTGCAAACTTTTTTTCTTAATTTCAATTTTCTTCAACAAAAGAAAGTGACTTTTTGATATAATAATCAATAGGGAAAAAAGTAATTCATGAAGAAGATGACTTACAGTTAGTTAACAAGTGAAACCAACTTGTAATTTTCTTACGCCTGTTTAGTATCTTCAATTTCCTGATTCAATCATAATTAAAATTGAAAGCAGATTTCATCCCAAAAAAAAAAAAAAAAAAGTTTATGTAATAGGTGAAATTAGAAAAAAGTTTATGGAAATGAAATAGATGAAGGTTTGAATGTTGAAAGAAGAAGGAAGAATCTCTATCTCTAGTAATCTAACTAGAGTTGAATTGGAGTAGTAAGTTGCTTTAGGTGGTAGCTGTAAAGTGGCTCAATAATACCAACTATGTTATTTGTCTTTTTTCTTTTGGAAAATACACTCATAAAATCCCCTAAAATTATATCGGATTTGCTAGTTTTATACTTAAACTATATTCTTCTTTGACATTTGCTTAGCATATAAAGGAATTTTATGATGGGACATGATGTTTTTGGTTAAAATGGATTGACATCTCAAATGACCTTATTCCCTTATTTTTTCAGTAGTTCAACAACCGTTTAAACAACGAAGTTTTTATTCAATCTAACTATTCATAAAACATATAGAGCTCGATCCATTTTGCTGATCTTTCATTATTATTACAGAGAAAAGGAGAAAGCAGAGAGCACTAAGGGAAAAGGTGAAAACGCACTATCAACTTTACGAATACACTTTTTTTTTTTTTTACCTCAAGTCTTTTCCATGGGCCCGACCGATGTCTGATTAAATTAGAATATAGAAAGATATTCAAAAAATTTAAGACACGTGTAAATCTAGTAAAGAATGTGAAGATGCCATTGCTAAAACTAAGGGAACAGTATGTTTGGAGTTGATGGTCAAAAACACATATATTTGGTAGCGCAAAGGATAAGTGTGAACATCTGTTATGTTTTTTTTAAGGAATTTGGATCGTAACACAGTCTAGTCTCCTACTGTCAAGCAAATGAAAGAAGAAAAAGGACAATACGTGGGGCAGTAGTGAAAAAAGAATATTTCAATAGCTGCCATAAAATACAATAATTCGACTATAACAAACCTCAAAATTTTAAGTGCACGGTGAAGTATTATATATGTCGATGAGCTTAAATCTAAGACTCTATCGAAACTACTTCCAAATCGCCTTAGTTTTCTATGCTGCAAAAAATTGTAAATTTGTTGGTTGGTGACCGGGAGGTGTACTTATATTCAACAAGAAAAAACTTTTGTAGTTGTGTTAATTTTGCAACTCTAACTTGTCATGTTAAAGAGACAGCCTCAGTTATGAGACAACGACTAACAGAGTTTTTGGCAGCTATAACATCCAAAGGTATCCTGAAGAGTTAGTAGCACTGGCACATGGATAGAGGCGTATTCAGGATTTTGACATGATGAGTGCACTATTACGATATATATTTCGCGCTGGAGGCATTGAGATCGATTGAACCATTGATTGTATGTTATATCATCCTGTATTTCTAGTTTTAATATGCACATTTGGTTTAATAATATAAATAAATTACAGTGCTAAAGAAAATTAGGAATTTTCAATGTTGACAAACTTGAAAATTTTGAAAGATTAAAACTATATATATAAAGTGCTACCAATCACTACTTAGAGACGTGTTACCTAATTTTAGAAAGAAAAATACAACAAGATAGATGCAAGTTTCAAATTTCTAACCACCCAACATCATTGCATTATTTCATACGTCTAGCATGGGTTCATACATCTATATTTGAATATATATATATATATATATATATATATATATGATTTCAGGAGGGCAGCATGGGTTCACGTGAACCCGGTGACCTCCTCCTGCATACGCCTGTCATGGGAACACACAAGACAAAGCGAGTGGAAAATTGACTATGGAACTTGAAAGATCTCGAGTTTTATGCCTCTGTTGAGGTTGTCAAAGGTAAGAGACAAGTGTACATGTCGTCAACTTGGATAAAATTCAGGGACTCCGCCATTGTCCTCCTGGGAAGCTGATTATGAGTTTGAGAGATGGTATCTATCTAGCTTCCTATGATGCTCAAACTCCCCAAATATATTGTTCCACCCATGTCTGATCTTCCAAAAATGCACTATGTGAAATCCAACACGGAAGGGACAACATTTTTGAAGAGTTCGAACAACATAGATGGCTTTTATACATGCACTCATACATATCAGTGAATACTCATCTTTCAATATTCTAATTGATTGATGATAAGGAGGTATACTTGTATTCAACCAGCTTTCAATTGTATCCTTAGTTGAATTTTGCAAGTGCTGCATAAATAGAAGGTGTAAGATGAAGGGAAACAACTACTAAATTACGAAAAAACAAACAAGAAACAATGTTGTAAAATAATAAAGCTGCATAACAAAGGCATGATTTTACAACAAGAAATCATAGTGAAAGACCATCTGATATATATTGGTCATCAATCACCTAAAACATACAGAAAAAGGACAGGCGATTCGGCTCTAGGCGCACAATATACTTGAGCATGAGCATGGTTGCAACAATTAGCTAAGAAAGAATTCCATTCTCTTTGTCTGTGCTTTTGCTGCAATTTGAAATCAACATGGAGCAATTAAGCAAAAGCAAGCATCAAATTAGAAAAAGGAACAAGAAGATTATACATATTTCTATCAAGTTAGATACAGGTAGATACTCAATCAGCACAGAGGAGATTGTTTCTACTTACTTAGATAGTGATGAGGTCTATACAGTCGTTTTCTTCATTCTCTTCGACTTCTTGCTTAAACCTCACAGCTGAAGCCTCCAGAGATTTGTTCTTGCACCTAGTAAACTTAATCTATTTATATCTGCAAAGCTAAGGGGGATCTCCTCGAGCTTGTCACACCATTTTATAACAAGTGTATCAAGCAGGGGAAAGGATTCCTCTGAGGCATCCCTATTAAAGATGGTATTACATAGTAAGCTGAGGGTCATTATGTAAATAATAAAAGTTAGAGGATTAGATAGAAAACAGTTAGTTAAAGTAGTTACAAAAGATTCTTTCCTTTCCTGTATATATATGTACTGACCTTGTTCAGTTATCAATCAATAAAGTTCACTTTGAAATTTAATACTTCTGAATTCCTTTCTCTGTAAACTCAGAAGCTATCTTCTCCATGATAGCTAACAATCCCACCTTGAGATACCTAAGCGCCTCACTTTCAAGAACTTAAGTTTATGGAACGTGATATCTCCAAGGCACCACTCTTCTGATTGAGGAAAATACGGATCTTGTAATTGGAGATACTCTAGGCCTGATAGTCCCACAATGAAGGAAATCAAGTTTTCTATACGACTCCCACTTAGTACCAACTTGTTTAAATTTGAAGGCAATTATTGTAACCCAGATACAATGTGGGGCCACTCAAAGGAAAGGCAAAGTTTTTGAAGCTGGGTAAGATTCTCCTGTGAGACAAAAAGACTCTGCAGAATAATTATCACCCCAAAGTTACGTTGATGTGAAGTTGTTGAAGATTAGAACACCTCATTGATAACACATCCACCCTATCAATTGGAAATCTAACAATATTCTTTAATATCCTCAAATTTTCCAACTTAGAGAATCCTTCAAAGAGCCCCTGCTTATCCTTTTCAAAATCAAATTCAGCTTCAACGATCTCAACATGCCTTAATTATTCCATTTCCCAAAAAGATGCTTGTAACAATACTATATTTGTCCCATCATTATTCACTATTAATCATAATTATAAGGGTAATATATATTGTTCATGTAAAATGACTATCTTATACTGTAGACATATATATAATTCTCATGTACCACATACCATATGCATATTTTGTTATATCCTATTTACACCTTACTTTGTATACAATGTATACTCGTTATATACTATACATATACCTCTTCATTCAATAAATTATTTTGACACCTTTTTTAATGGGTAAACAACGTAAATCCCACTACTTTAGATCCTAATTACTAGGAATCCCATTAGTTTTTAATATTACTTTCTATACCACTTTCGGCTATCGGATACATGTATCATAAGCCGTTAGATACATGTATTTAGCATATTTAAAAGAACGAGATACATGATTAATTTATTTGAACTAAATTCTGTAACTTAATTCCTTAATTAAAGGAGTAAATGATGGGAAATTAACAAACAAAACGGATTTAGTAGATACTTCTGTATCAACTATTATATATCAGTTTTAATATGAAATCTAAATCATAAACATTAGTAATTCTGAATTTGTAAACTTCATCTA
>NW_006239060.1:805757-844384 GCF_000226075.1 Solanum tuberosum | reverse complement strand
GAAATATTTGAAACTTTAAGATACAAAGGAACGAATTGATGAAGTGAAGTTTACAATACGCAGATACATGAAAATAATGAAAATCACAGTGTTGTTGAGGCATTTAGGTTCATGGATCTCTGGAATCGAATATGAAAATTATAGAAGGAAATAAGTTACACCCTTTAATCCAAAGTAAAAAATTGTGTATCTCGACTTTTAAAATCGATGAATACACATATCCTTCGAGTAAACTATCAATTTCAAAACTCCAGGGACGCCATGAACCTTGACTGAAGTTTTGTACTTGGCACGCTTAACCACCTTACCATCGGCCATAATGGTTGTTCAAAAAATCAAGTAATTTCTGTAATACATCAACAACAACAAAAATGGATATTACAAATTCTTCTATTGGGGATCTATCTAATCCAAGAATTCAAATTCAGCAATGACACCAATTTTTCTCCAAAGCTAGGGAAAATATAGAGTCGGAAAATGGGATTGAGATACAACTATTTATGGACTAGGAAGATCTAGGGTTCCGATGGATGGGGTTTAGAAGAGAAGGGGTGAGATACAAAAGAAATTTTTTAATTGTTAGTATCCTATTGATTAAGGAGATTAGACTTTAAGATAATTACTCATTGCCATATTTTAGGGATTTGTGTATCTGATTTAACTTTTTAAAATATATGGTATGATTATTAAAAAGTGGTATTAGATGTAATTTTTTTAAATTAAAGGTAAAATGTGTATATATGATAGTGAAGTATGTCTTATTAAGTAGTTTTTCCTTTTTTAATCTCACTTCATTAAATAACTTTCTTTTTTCACCTTTCAAGTAAAATAGAAATTGATAAACCCTCGTCTTGTTAATTGTCAAGAAACTAGCTTCCAATAGATTCTAAGGGATCAGATGTCTAACACCCTTTTTTTTAGAATAAGTAAAATCCTTACCTAGAATCTCATCACCGATTTTCTAATATAACATTAGATTTATACTACTCTTTCTATTGTTATATGTTAGCCTACTTTCATTTATAATTTGAACTAAACTTAGGAAATAATATATATACAGTAAAACCTCTATAAATTAATACTCGGTAAATTAATAATTTCTCAAAAATAATATTTTCCTCCGGTCCGACTTGGACCGATGGAAAAAATCACCAATTTCGATAAGATCATAAGATAATATTTTTTCAGAAGACCCCTATATAAATATATGGTCCCATTAATATCATAAATTAATAATTCTTTAAAAGTACAAATATATCTAAGACAATTTAGTGAAATATGATTCTATTGTGTTCTATTTTTTCTTAAAATTTAAATCTAGTTGAAGCTCATTTCTAACTTTTCTTATTGTATCCAAGAGCTCCGGTGTTGTCTTTTTGAATTGCATCATAAATATTGTGAAGAGTTCTAGATGCGATAAGTGCTTCCTTATGCGTAATTGGTTCCAAAGGTATATAGTATCATCTTCAACTTCATCGTCAACATTGCTTTTTCCGATGAACCTCTGAACATGCATCACTTTCACCAAGATAATCCAACAGGTTATTGACATCCATTTTATTGTGGTAACCGAGATCATTAATCATGACCTCAAGTTCATGAATGACGTTTTCACAAGTGGGTTCATTCAAATTCTTTGAGATTGCATCCCCCGAACGAATTTTATAGTGTCGAAAACAATTTGCTATTGTCTCTTGTTGAACATTTGTTGACCAAGCAGGGATTGCAAAATTGGCAGCATCCAAAACATTAATCTGTGCTGGATCAGTTTGTCCCACTTCATAGCTTTCTAATATCCTACGATAAAATCTGCTACAATAATACATCTTGAAAGCTCTTATTATCCCAGCATCACAAGGTTGAATTTTGGATGTCATGTTCGGTGGCAAGAAAAACAATTCAACATTTTGTAGTCCTTCAATATTTCTATTATGGGTTGGACAATTATCTACCATAAGCAAAACTCGTCTACCATGCATTTTGTGGTCAAACCAACGAATATATTCATCAAAAAGCACACTTGTCATCCATGCTCTTTTGTTTGAATGATAGTGACAATCAGTGGCGGAACCAGGATTTTCACGAAGTGGTTCAAGATATAAAAGTATACCTAATATTATTTGTAATTTTTATGAGGCTAACATCATACATATCTGACTATACTAAACAATGTTAATACATTTGAAAAAAAAATTACATTGACTTATGAATGAGACGGTAAATAACAAGATAGACGAAAAACTAGGCTTCAATATAAACTAAGAAAATAAAAGAATATTATGAATGATTTCTCTTCATTCAACATTTAACAAATAAAAACAAAATATTAAACAAAATAATTATAACCTTAATTTCATAATCGAATACATAGAAATATACCTAATATTATTTGTAATTTTTTGTTGATTTTAGAATGAAAAGGGATTTTTTAGTTGAAGAAATAAAAAATAACCACAATATATATATAAAGACTAGAATCAAGAGACAAAAGGATTTTTAGAATTGAGAATAATAGAGATTAGTGCCTTTTTGATCGAGTTTTTTTTAAAAAAAAAAATTAAAAACAAAAAGGACAAAAGTTGTTGACTATTGGACTTTTAATTGTAAAAGTAAAAAGTTGTTTTACTTTTTATAGTTTATAAGTAACTAAAACATAAATTAGTACGATATAATGATTTTGATGTATTCGTTGTACTTTATGTATAATATTTTTTATGTGAAATCAATAAATATGATACATAAATTAGTACGATATAATGATTTTGATGTATTCGTTGTACTTTATGTATAATATTTTTTATGTGAAATCAATAAATATGATACATAAATTAGTACGATATAATGATTTTGATGTATTCGTTGTACTTTATGTATAATATTTTTTATGTGAAATCAATAAATATGATACATAAATTAGTACGATATAATGATTTTGATGTATTCGTTGTACTTTATGTATAATATTTTTTATGTGAAATCAATAAATATGATACATAAATTAGTACGATATAATGATTTTGATGTATTCGTTGTACTTTATGTATAATATTTTTTATGTGAAATCAATAAATATGATACATAAATTAGTAAGATACAATGATTTTGATATAGTAAAAATTAACCTTCATTAAATCTCAAACCATTCTTTAAATTAATAAATATTAATTTATCGATTAAATAATATAATTATAAAATAATAAAATTTCATGGTTCCACCTATATTAATTTATAGAGGTTTTAGTGTATATATATATGGGACACATCGCAAACGCATCCGTTAGAAGATTTTTTTTTACTAATATATAAAGCCGTAAAGAGAATATTACATTGCTTAAACTCTCTTTTATTACGTGCAAAAATACAAGTCTTCAACTTCATTTTTTCTAGTAGAGTCCTGAACGGTCTGCTACTGCTTTGAAATGAAAACCTTTTATGAAATTTATTATTTAAACTGATTAATGTTTGGGCCCAATCCGATTTAAAAAAGTTCCATTTAGAGTAAAAGTGCACTAAATTTAATTTAATATACAAAATTAGAAAGTGTACACAATTGACCCTATGTTTTCTCTCCACAACAAATTGGAATTTCTCGTTTTATTTGACGTTATAGCATAAATAGTCAATTAAAAATCACAATTAACTTCATTTATCATTCAACCTCGTGGGTATTTTTTTCTTTGGATCAATTTTACCGACGGAAAAATACAAATCGACAGTGTGAGGGAAGCAATCTTTGTTTTTTCGGGAAAAAAAAAGAAGAGAAGAGATAGTGTACTAGTCAATAAATAGTTCTGATCAATGGCGTATTCATAATTTTCATTAAAAAAGTTTTAAAATAATAATATAGTGCATGGAATTTGAACTTGAAACCTCAAGGTGAATTTTGAACTCTTAAATCATTAAGTGTTCGCCTCTAGTCTTGTATTCAAGTGATTCAAAATCTATTAAAAAATTACCTTATATATACTATGTAACCTTTTGCCGAATGCTCACTCTCACATATTTCAAAATACTATGATAATCTATCTTGCTAAGACAATTAATACGTTGTTTGCAAATATGTGATATGTATTCACAATATATAACTATACTTCAAAAAATTATGGTTGATAATTTTTGTTAGGATTTTATAGCAAAATTTTCTCTCCTTTTTCGCTTCTCTCTCCGTCTTCTCTTGCTTGCCCCTCTCTCTCTCTAATTGACAGAATACAATTGTATTATATGTGTATTTATTTAGAGTATATAAATACAGATCATGTGGCAATGATATAAATACAAATGTTAGAATCAAGGATATCAATATAAATGGTTATTTTTTTAAGGCAATAGATGGTAGCATATACAAATATAAATACAAACACACAAAGTAAGAAATACACATGGTAACACATAAATATAAATACACAAAGCAATAGACGAATACAAATGCACATGAATTTAAATATACTTTGTTACGAAATACCACATTGAGTATACGATGATATACAAATTATATTCGTTAATACAATTGAACTTGATACAAATTGTATTAGTTGATACAAATTATATTCGTTAATACACTTATACAATGATTCGTATCAACAAATACAATAGTTTATTTTATACAATTGTATTCATGATACATCAATGAATACAACATGTATTCAACCTTTCTCTCGCCTCTCACCTCTCCCCCAGATCTCATTCACCTCTCTCTTACCTCTCACCTCTCTCTCAGATCTCATTCGCCTCTCTCTTACCTCTCAATTTCGCCCGCCTCTCTCTTCCTTCTAACATATAATTATGAGTCATAATCAAGTAAACTATAGTACTTATAAATCTCTAAGTAAGCCCAAACTATAATCATTTTCGAAATTTCCTCTTTATATCTATTATAATCACGTCCACTTAGCTATATTATTTCCAACAAAAAATTTGATATATACTTTTTGTACTCAAATAATTAGCACGCCTTAATTCCCTAGAGAAACTTCCCTTTTCTTTTGGTCGGTTATTCAATTTACTTGTTAGCCTCCCTTTTGTGAGTTAGAGTAATCAAGTTCCTTAGTGAAGCCCAAAATTCCACGTGAGGCTGGCCGCATACAAGGTTCGACATGAGGGCCTCTTAAATTATTAAAAAAAAAAAAACTTAATTCATACACAATGATTTAATTCAATTGTATAAATAGGTGACCAAATTTTTTTAATATACAATAAACATAGCCAATTTCAGCTAAGATTAATTTTTTCACTACACAATAGAAATGGAGCTAACTATTCTTCTTTGTGCTCTATTTCTAGTTTTGCCTTTACTTGTTACTAAATGGTACAAAGAGTGTAATAGTAAGAAAAAATTACCTCCAGGCCCTTGGAAACTCCCATTCATTGGAAACTTACACCATCTTGTTGATTGGCAATCATCTGAGTTACTACCTCATCGCACTCTTGCTAAATTAGCCTCAAAATATGGAGATTTAATGCACATGAAACTCGGCGAACGCGAAGCCATTGTTGTGTCCTCGCCTCAAATGGTTAGAGAAGTGATGAGAAAACATGATCTCAACTTCTCTAATCGACCAACGCTTTTGGTTGGAACAGAGATGTTTTATGACCATGCGGATATGGGATTTTGTAACTACGGTGATTTTTGGAGACAAATGCGTAAAATTTGTATTCAGGAATTACTTAGTCATAAAAATATTCAGTCATTTTATCCCAATATGCTCAATGAGATAACTAATCTTGTTACCTCAATTAAAAGTTCTGCTTCTGAGGGTGGAAGTTCAATCAACATGACGGACACGTTGTCTTTGTACACGAATTCGATTATTTGCAAAGCAAGTGTAGGCAGGGCTTGTAAAAGTCAGGGGTCTTTGATTGAGATCATGAGAACAGTGGCTGCTTCAGCTGGAGTGTTTGATCTCGCGGATCTTTTTCCATCGATGAAGATGATTCATTTCATTAGTGGATTAAAATACAAATTGCGGAAAATGCATGATGAGGTTGATGTTCTTTTAGAAGAAATTATCAATGAACATGAATTCCAAAATAGTGAGACCTCAGAAGAAGATATAGTTGATGTTCTATTAAGGCTTCAAAAGAGCCAAGATTTTTCAATTCCTATCACAAGAGATAATATCAAGGCTATAATCATTGTAAGTTGAATGACGAAACTTACATACACCTCGATTATTTCATTAGATATTTGTTATATCCAACCAACACATGATTTTCCTCTTTCTTGAGAAATAATTTTGCGCGGTACTAATTAGTTTTGTTGGATATGCAGGACTTGTTTTCAGGAGGATCTACAACTTCAGCATCAACAATGGAATGGGCTTTCTCAGAACTAATGAAAAAACCGGAAATAATGAAGAAAGCACAGGATGAAGTTAGGGAAGTATTCAAAGGAAAGGAAACTACAATCGATCAAGCCGATATTCAGAAACTCAAATACATAAAAATGGTTGTTAAGGAGACAGTAAGGTTTCATCCTTTAGCTCCATTATTAGCTCCAAGAGAATCCAGGGAAGAGTGTGAGATTAATGGCTATGTTATACCTAAAGGCACAATGGCTCTTGTCAATTTCTGGGCAATTTCAAGGGATCCAAAGTATTGGCAAAATCCTGAAGTATTTGATCCAGAGAGATTTAATGATAGTCACCTTGATTTTATTGGAGCACATTTCGAGTTTACGCCTTTTGGCACAGGAAGGAGAATTTGTCCAGGGTTATCATTTTCAATGGCTACTGTTGAGCTTAGTATAGCACTATTACTATACCATTTTGATTGGAAACTTCCAAATGGAATGAACCCTCATGAACTAGACATGACTGAGAAATTTAGCAATGCTCTTGAAAGGAAAAACAACTTGTTCTTGATTCCTTCTCCCTATGTTCGCGCCTAATGCAGACACAAGAGTCCTACATATATATATAATAATTCTACTTATAAGAATAAAGTTGTATCAAGATTCCCTTTTGTCTTTACATTATACTGTATATATATAATAATTCTACTTATAAGAATAAAGTTGTATCAAGATTCCCTTTTGTCTTTACATTATACTGTATATATATAATAATTCTACTTATAAGAATAAAGTTGTATCAAGATTCCCTTTTGTCTTTACATTATACTGTATATATATAATAATTCTACTTATAAGAATAAAGTTGTATCAAGATTCCCTTTTGTCTTTACATTATACTGTAAAAGATACGCCTTATAGTAGAAATTCAAGTCCCATATCTTCTTAATTTTCTTTTATTTCAAAGTTTGATTCCGGTACCCACATTGAAGCCGACTAAATCCAGATTCAATTCGCGCCGTGGAGTCCAACATTGGGGGTAAAGCGCTCCTTAACAAAGGCGACTCCGTACCGAAGGGGGCTCGAACCCGAGACCTCTTGATTAAGGATGAAGGAGTTTACCACTCCACCTCAACCTTTGTTGGTTGCTCCTTGAGTTTATTTTGTCATGAACTAACTAGAAGATTGATAAAACATATGTAGCTCAGACTCTTCAAAAACGCCACAGGGTGTGTGTTGGATCCTCCAAAAGTAATGCATTTTTGGAGTATCCGACACGGGTGAGACTTCATTTTTGGAAAGTCCGAGCAACATAGGATAAAACTGTTAAAGAGAAATATGAAAGCAACAATACATACCTAGTCCATAACCAAAAAGGAGTCTGTCTTTCATAGATTTTTCAAACAGGACATAACTATCGAAGTGTCAATTTTTTGTGCAAAACATCAACTAAAGGCTAAAAGCAGAACAAAAATCAACAAGACACAAGAAAGACAACACAAAACATGAGCAAGATAAGCAAATCCTTCAGCTGAGCCACTTGACTATACTCAACCATGGTGCTTCCTCCACTGCAAAAGAAACCGATACGCTGGACCATAACATTGAATTTGAGCATCAAGTAGAAGAAATAAGCAGCCATCATGACAATCAACCAGCCATAACCTTTAACTTCATTAGCCTCTGCTACTCGGTATGCTATTACTGAACAATTCACCATCATAATAATCGAATCAACTCCGTCAATCGTCAACCTCGCCCACTCATTCCTGTTTACACATACACACGCAAAAACTAATAAGTACCATAAATTTTAAATAACTTAGAAGAAAAAAAAAACAGAACAAGTTAAAGCATACATTGGTGGTATAGTATTTTCAAAATCATCTTCCACTTCTGGCCATGCCAATAGATTTGGTGAAGGAATCAATGTGAAATTTTCTTTCTCAACCACAATCATGGAGTTCTTCTTCTCCTCCATTACTCTACGAAAACCCGAACTTTCAACACGCAGCCAAGGACCAAACTTTTCATTCCCAGGTGGGAATTTACATGTGTTTTGATGATTTCCAATACGACCACATTTGTAACAAAACAATCCCAAATTTTCATATTTGAAAGGAATCCAAATATTCGGCATTACCCAAAATCCAGTGACTAATGGATTTTTAATATCCAGTTTGACCCGAATCCTCATAAACTTACCCCAAACAGTTTTGTCAACACACAAATACTCTCCTAAAAAATGACCAATCATGAATGCATTTTGTTGGGTGAAAGAGAAATTTGGTAATCCATGGACTTGAACCCAAAAATGTAAGTAAAAGGGTAACTCTTTTCTTGCTAGCTCCATAGTGTTGAGAAAATGCAAGAATTGTTAGTATATTGATTTCTTGGAAACCAACATATATATATATATATATATATATTCGAAATTCTTTTTGTTTGTCATTTTAAAAGTTCTGGGGAATGTGGCAGTGTTGCAGGTCCTTTTTTGTCTGTCTGAGTTAGCAGGTATTGCTGTATTGGTGAAAGATGTATATACAAATTTGTATTGCTTTGTGAACAGAGCACACAGCAAGCCGCCATATTTGTACACTCCTTACTCCTTACAAATCCCTTTAGTCTAATTTTTTTTATGGTTCTTAGGCTGAGTTTTTGTTTTTTTCGTGTTCTCAACGAGTTAAATAATTATTTTTTTTTCATATTGTTAAAGATTTAAATAATGAAAATAGATGGATTGAATTGATTAGGTCATTTGAAAAGCGAATGTTAATTTTTTTAGACAACTTCTTAATTTCAATTTTTATATGACATGTTAGAGAATACGTGATTCAAAATTCTTGTTTACTTTATAAAGTTTTATATCAAATCAAACAAAATGAAATGAGGGAATGAGAATTACTTGAATACATTGTGTAATATATTTATAGACAGGATATTGAGAATCTTGGAATAGGCGTTTGACCATATGATATGGGACCTAATTTTAAGTTGTGGTTTGATATTTGTGCTTTCTTATAAAATATAAGATCAAAATTAGATATAATTTGTTTTGGATATACTTTATTTAAGTGAATTTGTATATATCTGAAATACATAGAAAAATTTACTCGTCACTCTTCTATGTATCTGTTATCCCAGATACATGTGATTACACAGATACATGTATCCGATGTGTATTTAGTGTAATTCTCATGTATTTGAACTTCTCTCCCTATTTCAGTATATATCTGGTAGGAAAAACATGTATTTAAGTGTATCTTATAGTAAATTAGTACAATAATAAATGATATAAAATATAATTATTTCAAGTTATAAAATAAATAAATAAATAAATATAATAAGAACATTTGTGTAATTAGGTATTTTAAAGTGAACTAGGGCCGATGGCCCATTTATCTCGATGAAACCCAAATAGGTCCATGAAAGTCCAGCCTACTCTACCAGAATAAAAGAACAAAACAAAGACATAACATTGATTATTATTATTTTTAGACATAATCCAAAATAAACGATTTTCCATGAATATACAAAAATGTGAGTGTGAAAGGTATTGTCCAATAGTCAAAGAGATCATAATTCATACTATTTTGATGGGGAAAAAAAGAAGATTTAAGTTCTAACCCTACTGACCTTCTGAAATTAGGCCTTCCTCATTAGGAAAAAGAAACAGAGGGTTACTTAATTACTAGGGGACAAAGCTTACTACTAGTTCCTCAGCTCTAATTTATGTATATTGTATATGTTGATAAAAAAATAAAATAATGTATATGAACTTTGATTGAACGAAAGTTCTAAAATGAACTTCTTTTTTTGAAATTCATAATTTAAAATAAGTTATAAATATTTATATAATTATAATTTTTTTTGGGAAATTTTAGGATAATACGCCGCACCACAGTTTCTGCCCTTCGGATGAGCACTTTATGGTGTACTGGGTAATAACCTGCAAACCACACATGAAATGTGAAATGCACTAGGCAAGCCCTATGCAACAAGCTCGATTTAGAAGGGATTGAGGGGAAATCGATCCCGAATCATCCACATAGATGACCACCCTCCAAACCAACTGAGTCGACTATTATTAAATAGTATTATTCTTTTAAAGTCAACCTAGATTGAACTTTGATATCTAGGAGAACTGCTATCGGAACTAGAGGAATTTTAAGAAATTATTTTTCAACTTTTCATGTTTGGTCGGTGAATTTGTTTTGAATATATATTTTCTAGAAAAATAAAGAAAATGATTTTCTTAAGGAAAGAAAGAAAATCAGGTTCCATATGAATATTCCGAATTCATTGTCTCTTCCGGCCAGTTCACCCTAGCATCTATCGCCCCCAACTCCCAACCCTCGCCACCCTTGAATTCACATTTTCCACTGCTTCCCGTTATAGTTAAAAAAAATTCTAGATTACATATAAATATAGATACTCTCCAAATAATTTATTTATCTATTTAACAAATATTAGAAAATAATAAGTAAAAATAACCATTTATTTTCCAAAGAAACATTTTGATGAAAAATAGTACTCCTAGCTCTTTTGCTGATCTGATCATGTCTCAATTTTTTTATGGACTGTAACATTGTGCAGACACACAACTTTTTGTACGGTCTTCGCCAGAAGTCCATCAGATCTCAGTGCTTTTCGTGTCTGGTAATAGGCTGCAATGCAACTTAATTTGCAAGTTTTCTTCTTCTCCTGTTGCCAAACAATTTCAAATTTTGCCAAAATTGAGCTTATGCTAATTAATGATAGAACATTTAAGATAGATTTGTATATATCACGTTGGACTATGAATATATGTTACTTGTTTAACTTTATACAAATTTATAGTATCTATTTATGTATATCCAAAATTAAATATTATAGATATCAACTAATAGCAAGTTAAAAGAGATAAACTCTTTTATCAAATATGCCCGAATAGTTAAGAATTTAACATCTTCTACCTTAATCACATAAATTAATCTTTTAAAGACATCCTCTGTTTTCAATTTTAATCCTCCTCTTCTCCTTTATTTGCATTTTGGATATAGTAAAATTAAATCAATTGAAAATCCATTATTATACTTTGTTTTTTAATTAATATAGAGACCATGTCAAATGCTAGCACAGATTCAACATTTCTGGTAAAATGGACAATCTTCATCATGTCTCTACATTTAGATTTTATAAAAAAACATAATTAGTTCTTTTGTCTGTACAAAAGAACCATAAATTAATAAAGTCATCAATGAATTCACAAAAAGCAGTTGAAAAGGGGAATCTGAACTTTCACGTTGTTGGTGAGAGACGTTCCCCATTTTCCCTCTCTTAAAAAAACAATCAAACAAATGAAATCCTAATTCAATATTATATAAACAGAGCAGGCTGAGAAACAGGGGAAAGAAATCACCAATTTGTGATACTTTCTGAAGAAATCAACAATTCCTCTAAATACTCAGCACCCAAATCTTCAAAAACGACAACATCTTTTCTTGCTCTGTTTCTTCTACTCACACTCTTTCTCCTCATTGAATATCTCTTCTTCAATTCAATCACCGGCGAACAATTCTCATCAAATCTACACTTCATTTCACTTAACGACTCCTTAACTATCTCCACAGGAAAGTTAAGTATAGCCATCGAACCTCTCATAGCAAATGCAGCTTGATCATACGCTAACGCAGCTTCTTCAGCATTATCAAATGTACCTAGCCATACACGAACACCATTCCTCGTAGAATCACGAATTTCAGCAGCAAATTTCCCCCATGGCCTCTTTCTAACACCTCTGTAATTCTTTTCCTTTTCACGTTCTGTTTCTTCTTCATATGAGGTCACTTCCTCTTCCTTTATTCCATAAGTACCAGACGGCGAGTTCACTGTTTCTTGCGATGATCCTTCAGCAACAAGATTAAAAAGGAACATGTCTTCTGTATCGTTAACGTTAAATGGAAGTGAATTATACTGAAAAAGAAGATTATCCCATGATGAATAATCCATTTGTTCAAAATTTGAATAGATTTTTTGTTATTGTTGGACTATTCTTATTTGGAAGTTTGAAGCTTAAACGATGACTAAAAGCCTTATATATACGTGAGATTGAGGAAACTTCTTACTTAATAGGGGATGATATTTTATTATTAGTAATATAGATTATTTAAATTAATCCAAAATGATGAATTTAAATAACTAGTAATTAGGAAGGGAATTTGGGGGAAAAGGGAGTGTTCAAGCACGTGAGTCAAATATAACAAGGGCGGCATTTTTTTCTCTATTTTCTGTTCATCAATATCAGCTTGATGATGTGAATGAGACTTGTTTTCTTGGGTTCACTAATACTTTGTTGCTATTTTATATGATAGTAACTTCTTCATGAGGTAGTAGGAAGTAGAAATTAGTATTTTCTATATCCCGATTTATATGACACAATTTGAATTTCTCAAGTCAAACAATTTCGCATCGAAAGTAATTTTAGGCTTGTGTCTCCTATTCCACATTAAAGTGTAATTTCATGGAAAATGTTATGTCTTCATGTTCATGTAGAACATTTTCTTTCTTTACTACGACACATTTTGAACAATTTCATCGTTTTTAAGTTGAAATAATAAGTCTAATAAGGGGTTTTCAGTGCAAGTTTGTGAATGCTTATATATACAAACAATCCACTAGTTTCATATTTATCTGCAAGTTTAAATTACATCAATTTTTATAACTTGATTATTATAAGTGTAATAATGTTGGGTCGTCTAATTTAATTTGTTCCTTCTCATGAATCACATGGATTATATCAAATGTGCAATGAACACAATCAAGTTTTCTAATTCCTAGACTTATGTAATACTGTTCCTGGATGAGTTACAACCTGTATAAGATGTTCAATCATGTTGCAAAAATTAGTGCTAACATTATATATTGTTTGGATTGCTACATGCTTTAGTAATAGGTCTAAAATTGGAATTGAAGTAACATAAATTTATTTTAGTTCATCAGGTAGTATTGAGTAGCCCATCGATTCGTTAGCTGGTATTTGTTTTAATCATTCAAATAATGATTGATATTTTTTTCAGCTATAAATTACACACCTCATGTCTTTCATATGCCTCTTATATAACACCAAATTTATGCAGGAAACTTTTGTTGCTCTTTCCAACACGACATTCTATCTAATTTTTGGTTAATAAGGGTGGTGAATGACGATGGTTGTTAGCGGTATATAATATTGACAGATAGTGATAATTATCGATAGTGATTAATGGATGTAATAAAATAATGATTGGTGGTGGTGATTGCAAATGATGGCTAATGGTGATAACGATTGATTTTAGTGATTGACGGTAGTGGTGATTGTGGATGGTAGGAGGTGGTGATTGACGGTGGTGGTAGTTGTGGCTTGTGGGTGGTAAGTGAATAAAAGTAGATGGAGTAGCAGTGACCTGTCATCTTTGTGTAAATTCTTTAATAGACATCTTAATATGATATTAAGACTTTATAATAGATCTTAATCATTCAAACATATTCTAACTCATTCAATGATTGTAAAATAAAAATAAAAATGCACTTAATGATTAAGATTCAAAATTTAAAACAAATAAATTTAATGATTAAGATCTAAATAATTAAGATTAAAACTTTCATAGAGGCCAAAAAAAAAAAGAGAGGCTTTAGTGGCCTTATCTTTAATTTGAGCCGACCTGAATTAAATCTTATAAAATGGAACGAAGAAATAATGTCTTTACTTCCTAAATTTCTAATTCAATCAAACTAAGACACTTAAATTATCGGACAAGAGTAACATTTACCTTAAAACAAAAATAGTTCACTCTTGTGTTCATTGTCAAGGTGGCTGGCTTTTATGCTCTACTTACAAAAAGCCAAAAGTCATCCCATGAACTTTAAAGAATCAATAGGGTATTGTATAACAGCTTACATTCTTGAAAACTCTTTGACAATTTTCATATTTTCTACACTTCTAGACATATAGTGCATAGTACTTTTTCATTTTTCTTGTTATTTTAGTATAGTTGTACATTTTAAATTGAGCACATGTACTTATTCACAATGACTGCCCTCTAATTTGAACAAGGAATTCATATTATATATATATATATATATAGTCTAAAAGCATAGGTATTCACTTGGTTTTGCCACTTGTGTACATTGTTTCTGAATTTTCGCACATTAGTTTTTTTATATACTTGTGTACTTTGTTGATAATAAACCACGATATTCTTATGGCAAGCTTTGTTAAATTAGGTCTTAGGCCTAACTCACACCCCAAAAGCTAGCTCAAAGGGAGGAGGATTGCCTAAACCTTATAAGGAGTCCACCCATCTCATTAACCACCGATGTGGGACTTTTGTCATTCTTTAACACCCCACCTCACGCCCAGTGCTTAGCATCTGGTGCGTGGGCAATTTTGATTTTGGGGGTCCCAACATCGGGTGAGACGGGCCCTGCTCTGATACCATGTTAAATTAGGTCTTAGGCCTAACTCACACCCCAAAAGCTAGCTCAAAGGGAGGAGGATTGCCTAAACCTTATAAGGAGTCCACCCATCTCATTAACCACCGATGTGGGACTTTTGTCATTCTTTAACACCCCACCTCACGCCCAGTGCTTAGCATCTGGTGCGTGGGCAATTTTGATTTTGGGGGTCCCAACATCGGGTGAGACGGGCCCTGCTCTGATACCATGTTAAATTAGGTCTTAGGCCTAACTCACACCCCAAAAGCTAGCTCAAAGGGAGGAGGATTGCCTAAACCTTATAAGGAGTCCACCCATCTCATTAACCACCGATGTGGGACTTTTGTCATTCTTTAACAAGCTTGAGGTTGCATTATTGGGGAATAAGTGTAGTGTAAAATACTCAATAATACTTTCTCTGTTCAATTAATACGATTTACTCTTTTTTTTAATCAATTTTAAAAATAATGATACATATTTATAATGTCAATTTTACCCTTACTGAAACAATATATAACTGCACAAATATCTATGACTTATTTTATATGATATATTTTAAGAGTTTTTCTTTCTTGTTTAAATTCCGTATCAAATCAAATAACATTAGATACCGTTTAAATCTAGTTTTATTAGTAGGTTAGGGACCATTCTAAGAGGATAAAGAAATGAAATGACTAGATTCAGGCCTTCAATCCTGTGTATGTTTGTTTGTACCAGTCAAATCCAAGTCCCATATATAAAATTCTCTAATCAACTATTAAATATATATAATCTTGTCTTGAATAGAGTATAAAGCATAGACAAAGACAACTCGTCCATTTTGGCCAAATATGTTGACATTTTGATTTCTTGTTGTAATGTATCAATCTCTAAATATCACACATCCTAAATACATTCCTAATAAATTTGTGAGGAATAACTTATCAATCAAGTAGGAAAATTTTAATAATTCAGTTAATTGACTATCTGAATTTTTATCTTGTTAGTGAGGGGTTTGATTCTCCTACTGTGTAATCTTCTCTCCCGACCCATTTCTGATTTCCCCTTTCTCTACCCCATTCTTTTATTAAAAAAAGAAAAGAATAAATCAATCAACTATGTTTTTTTAAAATAAAAATAAAAATAGAAGAAGTTGTTTTAGTATTTAACCTCTCCCCATGAGCTTTAACATTTTTGCGTAATTAGTGATTCGAATAGAAATCCTTAAAGTTAGAGGTGGGGAGTACTTACCATCCACACCCAATTTCAAATTAGTGGAAATAGTTTTCTATTTATCAATCAATACCTTTACTTTTGGTCGAAGAAACATGAATATTTTATTGATAAACAACTTGAGTACAATTTTGTTCCTACCTTGATTCGTCTCTTTGATTATTTTTTCCCTGTGATTCGAAAGCTCTTAGTAGCATATTTCTTGACAGTCTTGAAATTTATTTAATCTCCACGTTAGGAGGATTACTTCAACTTCTTAGTTGAAATCAGTCATATAATTCCTCTATCAAAAAGGGTAGATGAATAATATTTTGGATTAATTAGTTAGTTAATTTGACATACTCAAAAAAATTACTTCTACCTTTTTAACCTCACTTTGTCTTATTCACAAGAAATATGTCTTGGTCCTCCATATTGACCTGTACCAAATTTAGTCTTAAATAATAAAATTCAAATTTAGTGCTTTCTATACATTAGAGAACAAACAAATTGAACAATGGATAGGGGCGTAGGCCATAGGACCATATTCTAAAAAAATAAAAATGAGTAAATAGGCAGTTGCCTCGTGTGCAAAATCCAAGTAGGCTACTATTATTATTGTATTTAATCAGTTACTTATCTAGAATGAGACATTATTGGCCATTTCATTGACCTTACTATGAATTGCATTAATCACTAAGAAAGTCATTAGGTTCATGGTATTTGGTCACACAATGTAATTAAGTTTACTAATTCCTTAGATTAAATTTAAACACTACTTGATTATTCTATTTATTACAACTTTGTATAACTAATTTTACTTCACTCTATTAGGGCCAACTCCAATGGATAAAAACAGAAGTTCTTGCTCCTACGTATCATCATTTGCCGCCGAATAATTCTATAGCTTAGCCCTCGTATTTTACGATCTTCGTCTCAATTTATATGGCATCATTTAATTAGATGTACAAAAAATATTCTAAAGCTTTGCCCTCATATATAACGATTTTCGTCTCAATTTATATGACATCATTTAATTAGATATAAAATTTAATAAAGAAAGAAGAATTTTAGAAATTGTAATTTAAAACAAACCTTAGAAATCGTCATTTAATTAATAGGACTATAGATTAGTCATGTTGGTATACTTGTGTCATTTAATTGGACTATAGATTAGTCATGTTGCTATACTTAAATATTTCATCTCATGTTGGTATACTTGCACTATTCTTTAATTTTATTTATATGATATGAGGTTCATGTTAACCGGTGATAAAAATTAATTTATTTTTCCATGACAAAATAAATTAATGGTAAATTTAGTGAGTGATTTTGAAAGATAAAAGTCTTAAATTGAGATTTTATTGATACAAAATAAAATTTAATAACTTTGCTACATAAATTTGGATAGTTAAGTAACCTTTTGAGATATTATCTCCATTAAAGAGGGGCATTTGATCGTGAAAATTGTGAGTATTTAAAAAAAATTAATACAAAGTAAGAAATGATATGTGAAAAAGAAAAAGATCATTCCTTCCGGAATATGTGAAAAAGAAGTAGGGGTCAGATAAACTAAAATAATGAAAGTACTTTTGGGATTTGAAATTTCAAATTGTGATTTGATATTTTCTAAATATAAAACATGACCCATAAATTTTATTTTATTTTATTTTTAAAAAAAACACCATATTCTAAACTTTTTGCACACATTATAGAAATAGTTATTATTTTTGCTCTGTATCTCCCCCTTTAAACTTTTTACTTTAACTAATATTTTACTAATCTATATATATATATAAAAAGGAAAAACATAGAGAAGGCGATGTGGCACCTCTCTATGACCTCCATTACGTTTATCTTTTTTTCTCCTTTAATTGACATTTCCCCCATATAAATCAATAATTTACTCATTGAAAAAACAATTAAATAATGTACTCACTAAAAACACAATTAAATAGTCCACGTATTCTTTTCACCTTTAAAAGTTATAGCTGGACAAATCTAATCATATTCTTTTCAGTTATAACTGTATGTAACATATAGATCAAGGAAATGCAAAAGACAATTAACTAATATACATACAGTACTCCTCTTTAATAAATTAAAAAGGCAATTAATCAGAAGAAAAAACGGCATTGGATTATATTGCCCACGTCGTTGGTGGAAACAATTTTTTAAGCGGCATGTAACAAAGAAATGAATGCTCTTAAAAGTTACAGTTTTTACCTTTACCTATTATTATGACTTATTTTCAACACCTTTGAATTATCACAACTATTACAAACTTGGAGCATAAATATATATGGCATCGAAAAAATTTCTTCAAATATTTTTATATCAATCATATGATAAATAACAAGTTTAATCATTACTTTCTACCAATTCTGCTTTTCATTTATTTTGATGTCAGGTGATTACTCAATTCAATATCTATATTTTTATTTTCTTTTTCTTTTTAAAATATTTATATAATATTATATTGTTACTCGTAATATATGTTTGTGTTTTTGCCAGGTGATTAATTCCATTGGATTTATTTGTTCTTTTAAAAGATTTATATAATAATATATTGTTACTTGTGATATCTGTTTGTGTTTTTTTGCAAATTGAAATTAGGTGACTAATGGAATTATATGTGAATGTAATTTCACCCTATTTTGTTTGGTAAGTTGTTTATTATTTTTAGTTGATTGATATAATTTTTTTTATTTATGTTACTCTCCTCTTCTTCTTATTCTTCTAATGTTTATGAACTCTCTTGAAAAATACTCAAGCACTATAGAGTTTTTGGTGTTAATTATTTTCTATATTTATTATAATAATAATATGTCTTCTTACTCCTTTATCTTGTACTATTCTAGATAATATAACATGTTTTTGTTGCTTACATGTTGGCGGCTAAAGTTAAAAATATATCAATAATAATAAGTGAATATGTTATTTTACAATAATTTCTGCCAATTAAATTTACATATTTTCAATTAAAAGGAATATAAATGATAAATTCTTAACTTGTCTAAAGAAGTATTGAAACTTGAGAATTTCAGTTGTATTTTGAATTCTCTTCCTTTCCTGGCGATGTCCTGTACTGAATTTTATAGAATTTTTTTTTAAAAAAACAAAGAGAAATACATACTTATATATTTTTTGAATAGTTATTGTAGCTTTAATAATTTTTACGACTAAAAAGGAGTAACTTCAGAATGGAATTAATAGTTAGTTATAAAGAATGTTATGTTCAAGAGAGAGAGGAAAAGAAAAGATAGATATTCTTTGATTCTTCTTAGTAGAATGAATAAGCAAGAAGAAGAAAATGGAGGAGGAAAAAAAAAAGAAAAATATTAAATTAAAAAGATTTCATTGTGTGTTTTACCGCTTCACTTATTATTTTTGCAGAAATAGTTGTCGTTGAACACTTCTAAAGTTTTTTTCCATTGAAGTGTAGCTCTTCAAAGTTAGAGAGAAAGTTAGATATATACTTAATATATTAAATAAACAAAGGAAAAATATGTTTAAATTTATACACATGTCAATTTAAAGTCATTACTCTCTCCGTCTCATATTAATTGATCATCTTATTAAAAATAGTTGTTCATCTTACTAAATCAAGAAAACGTTAATTAAAATGTTCCCACATTATCCTTACAATTAATTCTTTTTTAAAATATTCACATTTGCTTATAAAATTTCTAAAAAGTTTTCTTAAGGAATGAATTAGTAAATTATCATCTTATTTATAATTTTTTAATGTGTATAAAAAGAAAAATGATCAAATGAAGGAAGTAACTTCTTATTTTGGAAGTTCATCTCTTTTTTCATGATTCAGCTTTAAAAGAAAATATAAATCATTGTTTACTTAGATAGATTATTATTATTATTATTGTTATTATTATTATTGTTATTATTATATATAATCAAGTATTTGTAGATGATTAAAAGTTTTAGAATTAAAGAAAAAAATAACAATAATATATAGCTTAAAGCTTGAGACCCAATCTGTTTAAATTTGAAGACTAAGAAGAGTTTTAATAGTTTTGATATTTGGTCATCAGGAGAATATTTTGAAATTTTAATAAAAAATAATCGTGCGAAGCGCGAATTAATTCACTAGTTGAATAGTAAGAACAGAAAGAAGTAACTCTAATGACTCTTTATTGTTCAAGACATCAAATATTTTGAACAAAATTAATTTATCAAAACAATTAATATTTGAAATCAATCATAATATACTATATTGCTCACCCTATATGACCAAAGAGGAAATAAAACAAATAATGAAGGTCCTCAATTATGTATATATGGTCCACAAATTTAATTTACGTTATAATGATAATAATAATAATAACTGAAAAGAAGTGAAATGAAAAGTGGATAGAGGGCCATAGATGGTGAAATGAAATTGGATATGGTGCATGAACCACTACAATCATTTTCCTCAAAATTCATATGACAAATATTCTGATTATTTGTATGTAAAACATGTTAAATAAATCTAGAAGCTTTAACGAAACTTAACTAAGGGCTTCTTAGCGAAGGTGTCATCGTCTTAAAATCGAAAAACTAATATGAGCCAAACTAAAATATTGATGCATCATTTTGCATGATTAGTGTCTACTTGAACCCTTTTCAATCAACAAAAATAAATAAATAAATAAATTTTAGCTGCATCTTGCTCAACTTAATTAAGGGCTTTTTAGGAAGGGTGTCATCTGGGCCGAACCGGCCCATTAAGATGTGGCCCTGGCCCACACTAGTTTTGGGCTAATGTTAGGTCTGGACGGGGATGGGCTTGGGTAGGGGAAAGGTGTTCGGCCCAACCTCCTACTCGGTTTAAGATGTTTAGTTTTTAATCGGATCGTACCAGGTTGGTGGGGGCGGGTTTTGACTTTTTTTAAAAAAATCTATCTATATATAATAGGAGAAGAAAAAACGCCACATGTCAGTGCCACAAAATTTTAGAATTTTAAATAATTAATAATTAATTATTATACAACTATTATCTATCTATAAATAAAAAAAATTAAATAAAAATAGACACATGTCATCAACTTACACAAATACTGTCAAATGTTAGTATTTCTAAAAATAAATTTAACTTTTATTTAAATACACAATGAATTCGTGTTGAGAACATGACCATTGAAGGTGTCCTTTTTTCTTTTGTAATTTACATGAATGGAGGTGTAGTTTTGTTCCACAATTAGGAGATAAAAAAATTGTGTACATTACTATTTATTTGTGTATAGATATTTTACCACTTCGAAATTACAATAATCTAATTTATTTTGAAATTTACGTAAAAATAAAATCTGTTTCAAAGAGATTTGTTTATGCATAATTATTAATTTTAATTATTATGAATTTTACAAGTCTCTTTAAATTTTTACTATAATGAATATGTTAATGAAAAAAAAAGTTTCATAACTTTCCATTACCCATCCATTGTTGCACAATCCTATAAATAATGAAAAACTATGTTAATAACATTTTATTTTATCTGTAGTCATCTTAAACCAAATAAATAATTTTCAATTTTTAAAAAGTGGTATTTGTTGTGTTTATGAAGAGTAAGAGTTGAAATATATTTTGTTATATTTTATCAAAGCAAGAATTTTGCAAGAAAAGATATCTTAAAAATAATGTTATAGTATAATTTTTATTTTGGTCGTTATTTTTTCTTTTTGAATCAAATTAATAGTGTTTCTTGATTTTTTTTAGTGAGATTTGCTTATATTGTGATAATGATATGTTTGCTAGAGTTAACTAATTATTACTCTCATTGTACTAGCAATTATCATAGAAAGAGGCAATGAATGAATTCTACATTAAGTAATAATATAAATAACAATTATATTTCGTGTAATTTCATAAAGTATGTCTACAAAAGCTAAAATATACAAACACTAAATTAACTTTTTGATAGACCCTTAAATCAATAATAACATAAATAAATAGTAATAAATAATTTTAAATTTTGAATTCTAAGTTGAGAAGAAAATTATAAATAATTACCTTTTTGCAACATAAATTTATAATAATATAATCCGATTATAAGAATTATATAGTACTAAAGTACCATGATATTATATAATTTTATAAATATCATATAATTGATATATGATTTTTTTAAAAAATGAAAGACTACATTTAAAATTTTGAATAGCATTCCGACAATTTGATATTTACGTGCCTAAATTTTTGTAGTTTATTAATTTTATATTTAGAATTATCATAATAATTATAACAACAATAACAATAATAATAAAGGTAATAATAATAATAATAGTAATAATAATAAATACATATTATTATTTAAAACTTAAAATTTTAAAATTAATTCTCAACAAATGATCAATTAAAATTAACTTTATACAACCATTTGAAAAATAAAAAAAATTGAAATTTGAAATTTAAAGATAAAAATTTAAACTTTTAAAAAAATTGATTGACCTGTTTTAAAATTTAAATTTTAAATATTACCATTTTATTTCAAAAATTAAATTTTTAATTATAATTAAAATCTAAATAGCGAGTTTTAAACATCCCATTACATTTCCACTTATACACAAATTCTAAAAACTGATTAAATAAAAAAAAAAAAAAGTATCAAAATTTCTTTAAAAATTAAAATCTATTTGCAAACTCACTAAATATGGTTATACAAAATAGCAAGTTAGTAACATGTTTTTTTTTACTCCCTTTTAATAGTAAGTACTAGATAATGTTGCCCGTGCTATGCACGGGCCCAATAATATAAATGGTATATTTTGGGGCTAATAATCGAGTTTTTGAAGCGATTATTTGCTTGGATAAAGGAATAAGTTTTTTTATCACAAACCTGTACTTTCTTTGACGCTATTTAAGGCATAATTAGACTACCCACATACAACATTTTTGAAATATTTTATGTTGTCAATTATCATGATTTATAGTATTTTTACACATTTTTTAAATATAAAAAATAATATAAATAAGACAAATAAATTAAAATGGACCCAATATATGTTATTTTTGTTGTCTCAATTTATGTGACACAAATGAAATTTGGAGAGTCATCCAAATTTTCATTTTTTTTTTAAATGTTTGAAGTTATTAATTATTGTGATTTATAATATTTTTATGTAACTTTGAAATAATGTACATTACTGGTCACTTTGTCCTAATTTATGTGATATGGATAAAATTACAAAATTTTTTTTGAAATAGGTAACTTACAAAATTAACCCTTTTAAAATGTCTTTAATATATTTTAAGTTGTTAATTATTATTATTTATAATACTTTTTTGGTAATATTAAAATGAGATGTGTTATTTTTATGGTCCCAATATATGTGAGCCTGATAGAATTCTGAGAGTCAACCTATGTTATTATATAACTTTTAAATATTTTAAATTAGTAATTATTGTAATTTTTAAAGCTTTTTAAGTCATTTGTAAATGATATATGTTGCTTCCTTGATTGGGACTTTTCCATTTTGTGATATATATATATATATATACATATTCTATATTATTTTAAAAGGGAGTTTATGCCCAAGTTCTACTATATAATAATGTAATATATAATATTCAAGATTGGGACTTTTCCATTTTGTGAGATATATATATATATACATATTCTATATTATTTAAAGGAGTTATGCCAAGTTCTACTATATAATAATGTAATATATAATATTCAAGATTGGGAAAAGTCCCAATCTTGAATATTATATATTATACTTGGCCCTAAACTCTCTTTTATAATATAGTAGAAAAATAAGGTCAATTTTTGTCGTGATTAAATTTTTTTTTTTCTTCTCTAATTGTTACAACTTACAATCCTATTAGTAATGAATTGAAATACCTTTTATTATCAGTTGAACTTTTAAACTATTTCAAGGGACATAAATCACAACCAATATATACAAATTATTTTTGAAAAATCCATTAATTTAAACAATTTATCAACAGTTGCATTGTAGCATATTTTTTTGAGTTTTTCTACATTCTAAATTAATTATGTAATATGTAATTTTATTTAATGATTAATTACAAAAAAACAAAACATAAATTTAAAATATTTATTGTAATTAACATGAAAGTGAAAGCAGTTTAACAATATATATATATAGGTAGTATATTAAATTCAAAACAAAAAATTTAAAAGTATCTTTTTTGTTAAAGAATTACTTAAAATTAACATGATATAAACATTTTTAAAATTTAATTTTTTTATAAAGATAGAGATCAATAATTAAATATTTGAATGATCTATTTTAAAATTAAAAACTAATTAAAATTCTTTATTTAAATAAAACAGGAATATATTTTAAATCGTGCATAAGTTAATATCACATTTAATTAAAAATTATAATATTTAATCCGCGCAATGCGCGGACACGAATACTAGTATATATAAAAAGATAATCTAATAATACAATTAATATATACATTTAATAGATTCGATCGTTGGAAAATTTTAAAATTAGTCATTGCCAAATTTATCGTTTTTAATAACTAGTCATTTCCAATTTAAAAAACTAGTCATTGCGAACTTTATTTTAACCTCTATATATTTATTAAATTAGATTTTGGCCATGTATTAAAATTATAAATATCACTTCATTCTTTTTCGATTTTCACACAATTCGCTCTATCTATTTTGCTACTTTGCTATTCTACGTCAAAGTTTCAAGTTTCATAGATAATCCTCCTCCTTCTCGTCCTTAAAGATCAAGATCAAGATCAAGTGTGGTGTGGACATATTTTGAGCGATAGCCAAAGAACATGTTAAATTTCAATTATGTGGCTGAGTTAGGACCCTCGTACAATATGTAAGCATAAGATGAACTCTGGTTTTAAAATATTGTGTTTCAGTGAGTTTAAGAGTTCGGTAGGAAAAATTGTAAGTACAAGGGTCTAACTTAAAAATGGAGTCAAGTATAAGGGTCTTCCAGGTCATTCCGCCATAATTTATGAATTAGGCACTTGGTGAAAAGGTACAAAGTCAAGAAGTTGAACTTTGAAGTTCAAAGTTTATTGCAATAATGTATTAGTCATTTAAGTTTGTATCTTTCAAATTTGTAATGTTATCAATTTAAATTTGAAATTTTGTTTTAATTATTATATAACACTGTACCACTCTATGGTTTTTTAGAAATATATTTTTTAGGTTAGGTTTGTGTCATTTTCATTCCAAGCTTCCAACAAGATATAAACAAATATAGAAATAGACACACACATCTGAATATCAAGATATTGCATTAAGATCTGAATACTAAATAGTTTAGACTATTTGTTTTCTCAACATCTAGTTGTATATATAAAAAAAATAAAAAATAATACTAAATTGATCTAATATATATTAATAAAATATTGTAAAATTTTATAAGACAATTGTGGTTGATAGTAGTAATTAATCATAATTGTTGTTGGTGACAATTGATAATTCATAGTGAAATGATAATGATAACTAAAGACGGCGATTAATGATGATGGCGGTTAGCGGTATATAGTGTTGACTAATTATGGTAAATTGGTAATTATCAATAGTGATTAGTGGATGTAATAATGATTAGTGGTGATAAATACAAATGTGGCTAATGGTGATGATAATTGATTTTGGTGATTGACGGTATTGGTGGTTGTGATTGGGCAGAGGATGGTGATTGTGGAAAGTAGGTGGTGGTGATTGATGATGGTGATAGTTGGGGTTGAAATGGTGATTGTAGATGGTGGATGAAAGTAGATAGAGTAGCGATGAAATGTCATCTTTGTACAAATTCTTAATCATTCGGACATATTCAAACTTATTAGTGATTGTAAAACAAGAAAAACAATCACACTTAATTACGATTCTGACCTTAAAAATAAACATACTTAATGACTAAGATCTGAGTAATTAAAACAGGTATATTGTTGGTTCTTGGAAGCTTCATATATTCTTCAAAATAATTTGTTATTGGAACACTAATTGGCTTCAATCTCTGAAAAGAATATTGGGCCAATCATCCTACTGGGCGGACTACCAAATTGGACCTTGACAACCATCAAACTTGGAACTTTCATTTATTATTATTATATTAATAACGAAAAATTAGTTATAATTTACTTTGTAAATATTAACTTCAATGAAACCACTATCCCATAAGGTTTCCCTTTGTCCATGTAGAAATCTATTCATTTTTAATTAATTTTTTTTTTTATACAAAGTTTATCAAGTTAGAAAGTTGAAGCTCTCAATATATGATATGTTTTTTTGTCTTTATTATAATGTTGTTATTGAACTGGATAAGTATAATTGTGTAAAATAGTATGACGTTTATATATATTTCACATAAAACAAATTGTTGTCAGATGTTTATATCGAGACATGGAAAAATTCGAGAATAAAAATGAAAAAAATTGACTTTTTTAAAAATTTGATTTGATTTGATTTATAAATATAATTTTTTTTGATATAATTGATTCAATTTGATAATAGAGAATTCAAATCAACCCGGTACATGTATATCCGTATACGTGAAAGAGAACCTTATGAAGTAATAACTAAATATTAAATCCTTCTTTTATTGAGACGTTTAAGCAACATCGACTAGTCTATAGGCCATTATTGGATTTACCATAATACATATATTAATTGGTATATAATCTCAATGAACTTGAGGAAATGATTTTTTAATGTTAAAAGTGAACATAACTTCTTCTTTTTTTAATCTTTATCTTAAAATGTGCTAAAGTAGATAAATAAATAAAAAATTATTTATAATATAATAGATAAATAAAAGTGAATAGAGGAAAGTAATTAAATTTTTGCAGTACACATTCTAAACATTTTCCCTTCAACTTTAATGTTTATGGGGTAATTGATCTCAAGTATTAGAGTTGACAATTGGCGGGTTTGGTCAAATTTGATCGGATCAAAATGGATCAAAATTCAATCCAATTCAATCAAAATCTGCTTGGATTAAAACTGGTCATAATTCAATCCATCCATTTTTTACAAAATTTTAATTGCTTTCTTTGTTTTTTCCTAAATTTTCAGTACCTAATTATAATTTATTTATGACTAATATGATGTGAGTCACTTTAAATTACATATCAATCTAAGTTTAAATAAGTTAAAATAAATTGAACGAATCAATAACTTATCAAAACTTAAACGGTTTAGATTTGATTTCGCTACCCGCAAAATATAAACCCGCTTTATGACCAGTCAAATCTTTCATGTAAATTTAGGAAAGCCACCATCAGCCTCGTTGCCACCCATGACTCTAACCCCAACCTTTATGTGGAAGAAGTCAAAATTGGTCAATGGTCAAATATGACTACGACATCTATCTATTTATTGAAAATAAATAATAGTCATATCCATGCATATATACTTATCCACACACACATTAGCACGTTATATTATATCCCCTAGATATTAACAAAAACATAGAAGGGTGACCAAGGTGATGGAGAATGAAGATCAAAGAGGAAGAAGAGAGAACAAATATCGAGGCATTCGACGAAGACCATGGGGAAAATATGCAGCGGAGATACGTGATCCTAATAGGAATGGTGCACGTCTATGGTTAGGTACGTTTGAAACAGCTGAAGAAGCGGCTAGAGCTTATGATAGAGCTGCCTTTTCTTTAAGGGGCCATCAAGCCATTCTCAACTTCCCTAATGATGGACATTATCATATCAATAATAATACTAATGTACCTCTAGGTCCTGGACCAAACTATAACGTGCCATCTACAATGGTGAACAATATGAACATGTCCTCTTCTTCTGCTTCTGCTTCGGCTTCGGCTTCGGCTTCTTCTGATCATCGACATGATCATGGAGAGAAGGTTGAATTTGAGTATTTGGATAACAATCTTCTAGACGAGCTTCTTGCTTCACAAGTTCATCGCCATGATAATAAACGTCCTAAGTTTTAGATTGCTTCCAAATGCTTGAAATGTTCTTATTTACTATTTTATTGTCTTGCTATTTCCAATTTATTTAATTTTTTCCACTAAAGTTTATGTCCAACTTGCTTTAGTTTGCTAGTATATCTCATGTTATTATTTTCGTCATCATCATTTCTTTAATTTGTTTTTATGTAATCACAAGTTAAGAGGATAACCCCTAACTAATAATTCCTCTTTTTATTGTTCTGATCTTCTCATAATTTAAAAGGAGGTCTACATTTCTGTGTCCAAATTAAATAAATGTATTGGCAAGAATAAGAATTTGTATAGGTCGCAAGTGAATATTTAAATTAGGAGTTTGAATATAACAAGAAATAGCTTATATTTTTAAAACAGGGTACATAGATCAGTGACATTATTTTATGTGGCTGATTTGAAATCAAGGATTGATACACAAATCATTTTCAAAGGATGAAGTTTCAAGTATTTGGTGAATAATTTAAGAAAATTAAGAGATTGACGAGGATGTTATATATAATATTAGAGCGGGGAGACTGAAATAGAATCTTGCATTCAGTATATTGTAAGATGAGAATGTGCCATCAAGCATAAGTTTTATAAAGTGATGGTAAATCATCTATGTTGTATTGGACGGAGTGTTGACCAGTCAAGAAATCACATGTATGTCCAAAAGATAAAACTAACGAAAATGAGGATGTACTTGTGATGAATGTGTGGTATATTAATTAGGAGAGATATGATTAGAAATGAAGATATCTTCGACAAGGTAAGAGTGACTTCCGTGGTGAGCAAAAGGAGGGAGATGAGATTGTGATATGGTTCGAACATGTTAAAAGAAGATGCATAGACGCACCATTGAGGAGGTATGAGATATTAGTCGGTATGAGGAGAGGTAAAAGTAGACCGAAAAAGTACCAAATAGAGGTGATTATACAACACCTGAGACATCTACAATTTAGTGAGGACATATTAGTTTCCTCATCAATATTAGTTTTATGAGTACTCTTTTACTATCTTATTCCTCAATTTAATTTATTGTCTTCGTGATTTCAGTTATCATATTATTTGTTGTTGCTACTGTTCTTTTCTCCATTGTTTTCGATATAAATTTCTTACTGCTATGTTTGTTTTACATAGTTGATTTTTTTATATGCTTTATTTGAGCCAATGACCTATCAAAAACAACCTCTCTATCTTTTCAAAATAAGAATAAAATTTCGTATACATCATACTCTCCCAAATTTCACTCTTAAGGTTGCACCGAATATTTATTTTCGTAAGGTGGAGAGATCACGAGCCGCTGCTCGAATCTTTTATTAATTCGGATTATTCCTGTTGAAGCTAGAATTGGGTGCAATTGTAAATTTGATATAAGTAAAAATTAAAAGAAACAAACGAAAGAATTGATTTACAAAGAGTGGCACATATGTTTATGCACGTCCTTATTCCTTAATTATTGTTAGGGACATAAGAAGAATATAAAAATAATAATTAACAAACATAAAAATAATAGAAAATAATACACATCACTACATCAGTGTAGAACTTCAAATAGGAACCCAACAAGTGAGATTAGCTCTAGTAGTTGAGCATCTAATTTATCAGTGGATTAAAGATTTGAGTCACTCTAAAGAGTAATGTGTATTGGTTCTCCTTTGAAAGAACAGAAAAGTAGGATTTTTTCTTCTTTGGAAGATAATTGCCTTTTTGGGACACCCTAGAAAACACAGCTAACAAATATATATGTTTTGTACATTAAATATAAAAAATATACATATAATATACATATGGTATACATAATATATGTATAATAATCAGTGCATATTTTGTAAATCTTAGTAGGTGCCCGTAATTAGTTTCTTTTTATGGGTCAAAAAAGAAAAAGGCAAAAAACCCTTAAATAATCGATCAAATAGATATTGAGCGTCTTGTTAGATTTAACTTTCTAATTGGACTTCAATAAGTAAAGAGTTTATAATTCGGATAAAAAATTACATGTAGCATGAGCAATTTTACATAACCAAAGGTTTGTTGTAAAAATTGTTGGAATAATCCAGAACACAAAATTCTTCGAAGCTTGAGGTATATCAAAAGTCTGGAATCAAAACATTCTCAATCGATGTGGGAGGAATAATTGAGTACGAATCGCAACGCGGGATATGTCTATATCCTAACACAATCTAATAAGAATACAAGTAACTTGACCACAATAATTAGTCATATGGGATAATCTTAATCAACAAATAAGAATAAAAATCACTATGATAATTCGATAATCGATACGGATAGAAAAAGGGAGAGTATTAAAGATAATGATGCTCATGATCAGATAATGATCAAATATGGTAGTTACTCTACATAGTTATAGCATACTAGGAGTGCACAAGCTATGCATAAGTAGAGTTCTGTTGTACCTAGAATTACTTTAACAAAAAACTATAGCCACACGATTTTTGACTCTTTTCGAGTTTCAACCCATGTTTTAGCTTTAAATATCTATTTTAAATCTAATTATTATTTCATTTTTAGTAGATTTTACTGGAGAAAATTGAAAACCACTAAAATATTCGTTTTTAGATAATACTTTTATTTTTTGATTTTTAAGTAAAAAGAAAAATTAGAAAAAATATTTTTCTTTGAATTTTTCTTATATTTAATATTCAAGTAGTATTTTTATTGTTGGTAATTTTAAATGAAAATAAAAATTGAACTCAATGCCATGTTGTCACGCGGTAAATTTCATCCTAATTTTTATAAAAACATAATTTCATGGAAGGAAGAGAATATTCTATTCTTTCTCCCTAAACTTTTTAATTTTATCCAAAATTCATAAGGACATATTAGGACGATTAGACTCCAAAATATAGACACCAAACCCTACACCTATAGAACCTAGAAACTCTCTACTACTCCATGAAAAACCATTCGAAATTTCATTTTTTCTCTAATATAGAACCACCTTAAAACATTGTTATTGCAATTTTAAAATTAGTTGACTCCATCATGTAAACTTCATCTTCTTCTCCATAGTTTTCGGTTTTTTTAGGGTTTCAATTCAAGGTTCATTTTTATTCTTTTGAGTTTCGAAAGATGTCGTCTTGACATGAAAACTCATTTTTTTTACTTTGTTTGTTGATTAATTGGTCTTTATGTTGTGTAATTATCTGAAGTATGAATACAATTTTATTTTAAATGGTTAAATTGATGAAGTCTGATTATCACATTTATCCTAAGCATGAAAAAATTGGCTGCTAAGCAAGTTAAATAAGAACTTGACTCACTAAACTATCAATTCTTACATGCTTCCTAGGATATATGTGATAATCAAACTCATTGTGGTAACATAAAAAATTAAATTTCATCCATACTTCAAAAAATTACAATGTAGAAGACAAATTAATAAATAAACAAAGTCAAAATTGTACCTTTATGTTAAGACGATGTGTTTTGAAACACCAAATATAAAAAATATTGAACTCTCGACGAATCAAAAATCATGGGGAAGAAGATAGAGTTTACAAGGTAGAGTTAACTGATTTTAGAGCTACAACAACAATAATGTTTTAAGGTGGTTCTCTTTTTTATTTTGGTGTCACGACTCATCCCTTTTTTTCTAGGTTTTATAGGTTTCTATTTATAGTTTCTACTAGATGTAGGGTTTAGTGTCTATATTTTCATATTTTGGATGCCTTTATGAATTTTGGATAAGATCAAAAAGCTTGGTGAGGAAGAATGAAATATTCTCCTCTCCTATGAAATATGCTTTTGATAAAAATTGAAATGAAATTTACAACGTGACAAGATGTCATTGAGTTCGATCATTTTTATTTTTATTTTTTTGAAAATAACTAACAATAAAAATACTACTTGAATATTAAATATAAGGAAAAAAAAATCAAATAAACATATTTTTTGTAATTTTTAAAAATCGAAATCAAAAGTATTATTTAAAAAGACTATTTTTGAGGTTTTTAATTTTCTCGAGTAAAATATACTAAAAATGAAATACAAATTAAATTTAAATTAAATATTTAATGTTAAAGAATGGGTTGAAACTCGAAAAGGGTAAAAAATCAAGTGTCTACAAAGACTACTTGTGTACTCGTGTGTATATATACTAGTTACGATAGCCCGTGCTTTGCACATGCTCAATAACATTAACTTTTATAGCAATTAGTTATATATTTTATAATATGTGGGTAATATTCATATTTGAATACATTGATATTTTAAAAGTGAGTGAGAAAACAAGTTATAAGTTGTTTTTCAAAATTGAAATATAACGTAAAATTAAATTTTAAATTTTCACGATCAAACACAGATTTTTTTAATTAAAATAAAATATATTATAAACATAAAAGGTGAATCATAATTTTATAACCAGAAGTATAACTTAAATGAAACATCTTTTTCTATTATATGGACCAAGTGAAATGAAAATGAAGGAAGTATAGTTTAAAAAATTGTTGAGAAGAAAAATAAGTGTTAGAAAATGTAAAATGAAATGAAGGGCCCTAGTTGCAAGAATTGTGGAGTGATCAATGATGTACCTAAAATACCTTAAAATACAATTGATTCACGGAAAAATTAGAGCAAAAGAAAAGTACTAAGGGACAAAGTAAGGAAAGTTGATATACTTAATTAAGACGTAAAGTCTGGAGCTTAGGAAAAATACCACTTGATATACAAATCATTACATCAATAAAATACATTAAATGACCAACTTACCCTCCGGATGAAGCAAACATGTTGTGTTAGATCCAAACTCCAAACATGGAAAGTACTTTATATGTTATTTAATGGGGAAAAGAAGTGTTGATTACTAGTATTCTACAAAATGTTTGTCAAATTCTTTAGGAGCAATAAAGTTTCAGGAAAGAGTAAACACTGGGATGCTTGAAATAAGATGTGTTTACCCAAACATGAGGTGGTGCATCAAAAGGTAATCATGATCTTAGATCTATTAGTTTTTGTGTAGGAAATTCTTATGGAGACATTGCAGGTGCTAAAGGAGTAAGAATCCATAACACATCTAATGTAGTGGCTGAAGCTAGAGTTTTGATAATGGAATCAAATTCTTTGTCTATGGTTAATATTTTAAATGAAGTATCTTGAAATGTAACCTTAGAGGTCAAGGCATTTAGCAGGATGAAGACCTTGGTGACAACAAGAGTACAACACTCCTTAAGGGAGGGCGCGGAACTACTCTTGCAGATTATTGTACTAACGTTTCTTTTGATTATGTAGGTATTGTTGAATATAAACACTTTCAAGAGGTACCAATGACAGGGATTTTTATTCTTTCTCAATACAGATAAATATGGTATGCCACAACTAAGAATACGACAGACAACATAAGCAGCTAAAATCAGTCTTTACTAAGTGATAGATGTTGATAATTAGCTATGATGTTAGCTATTTTCTTTTCACTTCGACTGAATTAGATTTGTTTGGTTAAGTATCATGCTAGATGAAATTGACCTTATCATCATGATTAAGAGCAAAATCAGCTAGATGAAAGAAGAACAGAGGCGTAGCTAGATGATTCATACAGTTTTTCAACGAAGAAGGAGAAGGAATCATGAAGAGCTTTTATAGGGCAAAATAAGTGGAAATGAAAATATTAGGTTGTAATGACCCAGAAAGTCATTTTTAGATTTTTTTTATAAAATAACCATTTTCGATAGTTGCTTCAAGTAATTTTCGATTAGTTGATAAAGTTGATTTGAAAATTTTGAACTAATCAAAATACGATTATTAAATTAATGGATATTTATTTAGTTAATTGATAATAATGGGCCAAATCTGAAAAATTTATTTAACCACTTGCCCCATATATAAAATTGAATTAAGTAGAAAGGAGTGGGATATTTTTGAGTCATAACTCAAAAGCTAGCGCAGTTGCGCACGAACTGGAAAAAAAGAAAGAGAAGAAGTCAGGCGACGTTCTTTCACGTAAAAACATACCAACTCTCCAATTTCCTTTAATGTATGTATGAAATTGTATAGTGCATCTGTATTAATATAATAATATATTTATTTAAGGAAAGGGGGACTAAGTTTGCTGTGTTGGAAAGATTTTTTTAGAAACAATTGAAAATTAAATTATATCCTACAATTAAATAATGATGAAAATATTGAATGGAAATTAATGATGATAGTGTCAATTTTGGAATACGAGTTAAACATTGGAAACTGCAGAATCTTGATGATTTTATTATTATATGATATATGTCAATTTTAGATATTGACTCGTTGCGAAGGTTACTGGTAGCATAATCAGTTGTTGGGTTGAAATTTTATTATGGTTATCATATTGAGACCCAAATTTGATATATTGAGATATGTAATTAAATATTGTGTGTATTATATTATATGAAAACTATTAGGGTTATAGTGTTTGGAGAAATTATGACTTAACCCTATACTTGAAATTTAGGAAATATGGAATTTGACATATTGGTTGGAATCAAGATTTAGGAATTTTATTATACATTTGAGTGAGTTTTTGGGTCAAGGCTAGACACATGCATAATAATATGTGTGTTGTTAGTTTCAAAACCTTATTGTGATTATTTATTTGAATAGATTGGATTGATTTGGAAGCCCAACGAAAGGGGAAGGCTAAAGTACCAGAGTGATTGTTCGATAAATTGAGGCAAGTGGATATCTAAACCCTTGTTAAGTGCATAGAGTCGTGTATTTCCTTGTGGTATGTGTTGGGGAGTAATGAGAATTGGTGATGGGTTGACTTGTCCATGTTGAATAATTCTAATGATGGAAAAAGGGTAATAAAAAGGTAATGTGATTAATTATTGGTGTGTGATGTTTGAGAATGATTTGAAAGGCTTATAGCTTAATTATTGATGTTGTATCACGGTTGTAATGTTGTGAATTGTGTGTTGTTATGAAAATGGCCATCTCCTCATTATTTGTGTGAACATGTCATTTGCATTGGTTCTGAGACATGGTTGTGATAAGTGTTATGTGATAAGATGATGTACCATTTCGAGGGACGTATTGCGCGCCGTGATGGATACTATATATCCAGGGACGTATTGCGCGCCACGATGGATACTATATATCGAGGGTCGTATCGCACACCGCGATGGATGCATGGACAGATATGTCCCCCATGGGTCCCGAACTGAGAGACAGCGGGTGTGTATAGTTAAGTCAGACATACATCACTATACTTGACATTACATTTCATTGCATTGCACTTCTTTATTATTGGTGAACTTGATCGTGTGTGTTGTTGATCTTGTGAGTGCTTTTCTGTGGAACTTATGACTGATGAATATTGAGCCTGTTGTTGAAGCTATGCAATTGTTAGAGTGTTGTTGTTGAAGATATGCAATTGTTAGAGTGTTGTTGTTGAGGATATGAAATTGTTAGAGTGTTGTTGTTGAGCTAGGTGCTTTGTAAATTGTGAACTGTTAGATTGGGCTGGTTTTATGCAGATTGAAGTTGTGGAGGTTCAGTTGGTGTGTAAAGGAGTGCCCGTATTCTATTCCCTTAGCTTGTGTTTAGAAGTTTACTTGCTGAGTACCGTGTGGTTTTGTACTCATCCCTTGCTTCTACAATTTTTTGCAGGTTACATGCCTGAATTTTGTGATACTTTCCATTCTCTTATTTTCCGAGGCTTTTTGGAGATATGTGAGATAGTTGTTTGTCATCTCAGCAGACCTTCTTACTCCTATTTATGATCTTGTTCTATTCAAGAAACAAGGTCATTTGAGACTTGTATTTTTCTTTTGAATCAATTGTAATACTTTAGAGGCTTGTACACGTGACAATCAGATTTTGGGGGTATTTTTGAGTTGATTATGAAATTTCTGCATTTTATTGTAATGGTTGAGTTTAGGCTGACTTGTCTTGGTGGGATAAGACGAGTGCCATCACGTCCATTTTTGGGTTGTGAAAAAATGGTATCAAAGCCCCAGGTTCATAGGTCTTACGTGTATACAAGTCGAGTCTAAGTAGAGTCCCGATGATCGGTACAGAGACGTATGTACTTATCTTCGAGAGGATTTAGTGACTTTTAAGAAAAATCTTCACTTCTTGAATCTTTATCGTGCATCCTTTGTCCATTTTGATTCTTATTGCTTCATTCTATTCACTTTCACATATAGTGATGACTCGTGCGTAGTTTCTCATGTGAGTAGTTGGTGTGTCGTGTATGGCTTGGATGTTAGACCTGGTACTAAATTGGAAGTGATAGACTTATAGAAATGATGTGTTGTCAGATTAAGAATGTTCAACAATTTGAAAGGGTTGAGTAAGGTGATGACTTGACGATGCATTTTGAGGATATTCGAATGATGAGTTTGAACAATAGTTTGAGGGACTTCATTAATGTGTTATATTTTTCAAGTTAGTTATCCTAGCAGAAGGAATAGTACTTGGGTGGTATATGCAATATCTCTAGTGGTTCGATAATTGGAAGGGGAATAACTAAAAGGACGGCTAGATAATGAATATTGTAACTATGGAAAATACAGTAAGTGAAGTTGTCATAATATGTATGGGTGCTTAGCGGATGATGAGAATGATGTTGTGCCAATTGAGGTCAGATTCTCTACTACGATTTTATATATTGAGTGTATACCAAAGAGGGTCATGCGACGACTACTATAACGGTACTGATGCTTAATTGGTTAGATTTATGGAGTGTGTTACCTATGCTATTGATATAATCTACGAAAGAAATCATATCTTTGGGGTTAAAGACGGAACAAATTTGGTAACGTGTTGCAGCTATTCAACGGGTAGAAATATGTGAGATTTAGGTACAATCTTCTTAGCAGGTATGATGTGTTCTAGTGGTGGATCTAACAAACTTTCACGATGTGGTACTAGTGTTATATGAAACGGATATGTCGATGGTAAGTGTGAATACTAACTACTTAAGGAGCTATCAATTGTATCACATGCTCATATAATAAGATTTGATGTTGCATTTATATTTGAGAAACCAACTAGCTTGTTACTACGAACGAATGGGTTAAGCATTATTTATAAGAAAGCTTTTAGTGGTGGATCTTTGGTACGGTATTGATGTGTCTAGGTTGTGAAGTGTATCTCGAGGATTTTAAATGAGTGGTGATTTCATCGTAAGCTCCATGGAAGTGGATCGATATTAGGATGACAAACTTATAGGTAAAGGAAGTCTCAACGGGTATACTTATGTGAAGGTAATTGAGACTTTTAGTAAGAAAGTGTGTATAAAATTGAGTTAGTACTTTGGATTTTATTAGTATAACTGGGTTTGAGGTGTCATGTCGATGATAAGGTTGACTTCGTGGTGATGTCAAAGGCTGACTGAGCATAATGGTAATAAGAGTTCGTGATGAATTGTAATTATGATGCAACTATATGATAAAGATTGTTGGTTAAATGGATGTTGTATGGTAATGACGACTTGCGAGTATCTAATGTGTGGTTTTCTACTATTTGGTGAGTACCATGGTTGTATGAAAAGTTTTAGGAGATGCTGGGACACCGCTCGAATAGAATCGAAAACAACTATAGTCATAATGGAATTTTTTTTTAGTGGGATGTAGTGTAGCCTTTGGAAGGAGGTGCGAGCAAAGATTATTTACTCTGATTGCAAGGGCTAAAGATATATATTTAGAGGGTTGAGAATTGTATCCAGAGACACGTGGTTTTATCTGTTTTGCTATGGTTATGTCGATAGTGTTACATGTAGTTCATATCAGTTAAAAGTTGTTTGATAAGATTTGAGAAAGAAGCCTACAGACGTTCAACTCGAGTGTGATGAAAACTTCTTTTGTGGTTTTGAGTTTTATAATGAGTATGGTTGGATTTTTTTAGCGAATGATATGATAAGGTCGATGGAGAGGCGATTAATGATAAGCTAAGATACATGAATTCATAAAAATATTCAATGTATGAGCTAATGTTGATAGATAATGGGATTGGGCTACATAGTTGAAATCAGAATTCAAGTTTTTCGTTGCGAGTCTACGTTCGTGATAGTATGTTTTGTCCGGGTAGAATTGGTAAGGTAAGAAATGACGATTGCATTGGGTATTGACCATTTTGAAGGACTTATGCATGGTTTGGGTCTTAAAGTTTGTTACTTTTGATTGTCAAAGGACCTAAGGAAGGGTTTTACTTAAAAGTGATGGTTTAAAGTATAACATAAAATGCCAGGGGTTGCTGGTCAATGAATAAGTTTGGTAAGCGAGTCAGCAAAGGGAACAAAAGTTTGGTGTATTGAAGAGTTCAAGATATTTAGAATTTTGTGTCACAGGAAGAATTTAAGAAAAGTGAAGGAATAAGACCTTTCGTATAAACCTTGGTTTGTAGTTGAAGGTTGTATTGTTTATTGCCTTTGATTTTAGATATGACTATGGATGTGAATTGGTTCGGTATATACTTACTAGGTTTTTATCATCGACTTTTATAAATATTGAGTTTTGGTTTGGGTTACAAGCAATGATGTGTGGAAGATTCTATGTGGTTATGTCGGCTAGATTGTTCAAAATATGATAGGTAACTTATGGATGTTAAACGGTGTGGGCCTATTTTAAGAAGTTGGATTAATAGTACTTAAGAACTTACCCTCTCAGATAATATTAGATTCGTGTTAAATATTTTATTCTTGTATTTATCAACCTTAATAAGTCATTAAACTACCGTATAACACTTGTAATAATTGACAAGATACATATCTTAGTCTAACGTTTATTCGTAAGATTTTTAATTTATTTAAAAATGATCACCACTAGACTTACAAAGATGGGATAAGGGTCTGA
>NW_006239060.1:784620-805551 GCF_000226075.1 Solanum tuberosum | reverse complement strand
AATACACTATTAGTGGACACATTACTATTTATAATTTTGCATTATTTTTTATGTCCATGTGGGCAAATATATATGTTTAAAATACGGTATTAAATAGTCTAGTGAGGTAATAGGTCCTCATGAAAGTTTAGTATCGCAACAGCAAATTCGACCAAAGTTGGGGTATTTTTCAGACCCTTATCCCTACAAAGATTAATAAGTTGTAAGGAAAAAGAAGAAGAAAAGAGCGTCATTTATCGTTAGTAAATTGTTGTAAAAAAAATAAAAATCAATAAAGTTTTATATGTTCGAAATATAGAAACTTTTATTTAGAAAAAATATCTGAGACCATAAAATTATATCGTTAATTACCTCAATCATTTTCAACTTCATTGAACTCAAAGATAGTCTCAAATCACATAAAGACTCAATTTTTATTTGTAATTTTGAATTCTATGTAAATTTTGTGCGGAAAATAATACTTATTAATCAATCAGATCATTTGATTGAAGTCAAAATTGAACGCCGATTGTTGACACCCAATTTTGGACCTCCACATTATAGATTAATCATCGAGCTTCTTCAATTTCAAACGATTTAAAATATTTAGTTTCATAAATTTTCAAAAAAAACAAAAAAAAAAAATTGCAAGTTTTTAAATAGTCTATCATTTTTTATAATTTTTAGTTAATATATATGTTTTACACAATTATGTATATAATTAGTATATTTTATAAAATATTTGAAAATCATCACAGAGGATTTTACATCTTAGTTAAATATCTTATTAATTTACTTTAGTCTAAGTTATAGTTAGGGATAAGGGTCTGAAAAATACCCCAACTTTGGTCGAATTTGCTGTTGCGATACTAAAACTTTCATAAGGACCTATTACCTCCCTAAACTATTTAATACCGTATTTTTACCCCTGAACTATTTAATAGTATATTTTAAAGGTATATATGTGTCCACGTGGACACATATATACCTTTAAAATATACTATTAAAATAGTTCAGGGGGTAAAAATACGGATTAAATAGTTTAGGGAGGTAATAGGTCCTTATGAAAGTTTAGTATCGCAACAGCAAATTCGACCAAAGTTGAGGTATTTTCGAGACCCTTATCCCTTATAGTTATAATTTCAAGTCAATTAGTTGTAATTAAATTAATTATTTCTGCAATCGAATTAATTATTTTATGTCGTTAAGATTAGGAAGCTCGTTAATTAATTTATGAAAATTTGTCTTGTTGTAATTTTTAGTCAATTGCTTATCCTATTCTTAACCATTTAAAGGACCGAATTTTGGGCCCTTTTTCCCAATTACCAGTAGCCCACTTCTTAATTACCATTCAATATTCCTCCAGCACAATTTCCCTTTCCCAGCTGGCCCACTCTTTCTATACATCAATATAGCATACCCATTTCAATTCAAGAAATCCAATTCAATCAACAATACAATACAACATACCATACGTACATACCCAGCACCAAACGACCCCTGTACTCTTCGTTCTTCTTCCTTTTTCACGCAAAAACCGACCCCACCCCGTTCTTCCTCATTCAGACGCAACCCAGAAAATCTCAGCAAATTCGAAAATCTCATCCAACTACTCTGCAAACCCATACCCTAGCAGTCTCAACATCGATCATTTCATCCCCTTCTCCCCCTTTCGCGGAAGTCACTGTATTTCCCATCCCTTCCACTGTTGCCTCGAAAAGGAACGGGTAGATTCAAAATTCAAATGGATTTTACCCCCCTAAATCTACCATTTCACCCCTCTATAAATAGCCTCCTTAGTTTTCAATCGGGGGGGGGGGGAGAAAAAAGAGTTTTGAGTTTGAGTTCTTTGGCAATAGTAATTTTACACTTAAAATTTTATATTTAACTTTCTTGTTCTATGTTCCGAGAAGGTCCCCGCTCAAATTTCTTGGTTTGCCATTCGTATTTGGCTGTTGTGGTGGAAGAATCGCTGCTCTCTCAAGCTCGTCGTCCTAGCTCGCTACTCAAAGAAAGGTAATTCCCGCTCCCTCTTACATTCTGATTCAATACAACGTTGTGTGTTCATTTTTTTTTATATGAGTTCTATTGTTAAGTGTGGTTAGTTCCTTGTCTTAATATTTTATTCTTCTTTAGCGTAGCTATCCCCTGATTCCTGGACAGTGAGCAAGAGTGAATACTAATAAGGCTAGCTATCTCCATTTAATTTTGTTCGAAATCTTCTGCTGTTCATTTGGTCTCAGTTTAGAGTATATTTACTGTATATTTTTTCTTCTTCAGTGTCCTTAGGTTATTCGCTTTGTTGTTTTGAATTACCGTAATAGTTTCTTATCATCCTAATCTCGTAGTATCTACGTTCGTTCTTGCTCGACTCTAACACCATCCATATCCCTTTGTGTTTTTAGCTTGCGTTATCATGTTTGTAATTCACCTTAGTCTTGTTTTAATTTGGTTGGTATATTCGTAGTTGGTCCTTTCCTAAATATGTGTCTTGCCTTTCACATTTTGTCTTCGAAATGGGGTTGCAAAAAATCTGATTGTTGTTTTTCTTTTAAGTGTAGCTCTGTTTTTTTTAAAATGTTAGTCATTAGTCAAAATCTAAAAAAATTATTTCATATAGTAGTTGTTCTTCTTTTAAGTATCCATTTTCATGTTGATATGCTTCTTCATAATTTGAGATACGTTATAGTATCATGTGAATCTATTTTCATGTTGGTCTAAGTTAACAATGTGTTTTTTTTAGCATAATCTTTTCATGTTTCCTTCGATTTAGCCATCATATAGGTCTGTTTGATAAGCATGAATGCTATTTGAATGCTGTTTGATATCATGATCATGCTTTCGTTTAACTTCTTTGTCAAGTCCTTTAGTTATAGCTTCCATTGTTTGGTTGGAAAAATTGTTAACTTAGCTCATATTCTTATTATTCACTTACTTCTTAATATACATCGAGTCCTATTTGCTAAGGCTGTTTGAATTGATAATGCGACTGGTTCGAAATGCTACTTTCATGAACATGTTGTAGATTTTGATAATTTGTTTGCTACTACTAATTTGCATTGGAAGTTACTGTAATAGAAAAGATTAGGTCTTGTTTAACTCCTCGTCTTATAAATTGACCTCTCCTGCTAAAGTAATCAACTTGGATGCCTTATCGCAATAATATTTGTTTAAGGTAGCTGTGACATTAACTTTAATGTGTTTATTTCGAGTAAAAGGAGGTTGTTCAAGTTCAAAGTTGTGAGTTGTTTGAAGATATTCTGATTCGGGTTCTCAAATTCCATATTCATATAAGGTGTTGTTTGTTATCTTCCTTATTAGATCCCATCTTCTTCCTTAGCATTTATATTTTCAGCCAAATCACTTGTATGACTTATAAGTTAACTAAAAAATTCTAGTTTGTCATTTTAGAATTGTTAAGAATATAGTAGTTGGGTTTCATCGCCTCAAGACACTCTTTCTTTGAGGAAATTGAATGCATTTTTGGTGCCTAATTAATGTAGTTAAGTAATACATCAATTTTGTTTTTCATTTTGTTTTTAATTGCCCGATTTTTGCTCATGTGAAGGAAATTTCAGGCTTGCCATCTGTTTATTTATGTACTAATTTAGTGGCCTAGTTTAATTTAAATGTATTTATATGTTGTTCTCTTAATTGAATCTAGTAAGTCCTTGTTATTCTTCCCTGCTAGTTCATCATAGTCCTATGAAGTTTATTAAAGATCATTGCAATAATTCATTTACCATAGGTTGTGTAGTTTCATTTTAATGCCCTGTTACCATTTTAAATATTAATTTGCATTTCCTTGCTCCTTTTAAATTTGAAATTTACCCAGAGTTCAACATAAACTCCTATCTCCTCTCCTTGCATCTCCTCGTTGGGCTAAAGGCTCAATTTTACCTCTTAACGGGATAGCCAAAAAATCAAAGCAGTGTGCAAGTTGGAGGCAAAACAAGGCTAGAAACTGGAAGAATAGGTTCCCAGAAGCTGGTACAGGTTCGGAAGACAGGGAACGGGGCTCATATACGAGCTGTATACATTGATATACAATTCGTGTATACAAAAAGGTAGTGAGTAAAAGCCCCAAAAATTGCAGCAAAATTGGCCCAAAAAGGAGGCCCAAATTCAATCTCTCCCTTACTCTATAATTATTTAATTGTAATTACTTATTGTTTGTTGTTTAACTCTAATTTTAGAATTATTAATTAACTTAATTAAATTCCTCAAAAGATGAGTTATTTTCTTTGTGTGAGTTTACTTTTAATACATTTAATGTTTTTGTGATCATCTATTTTATTAATCAAGTATATTGTTCAAAATGTTATAACTTCAATTAAGCTTTTGGTTCTTAAAAAGAGATGTTCTTTAATGTTTTCACTTAATCACATTTATTCCTTTTCAAATTATTTTTTTAGTTAAAATATTTTTCTCAAATAAACTTTAAAAATGTTAGTCAAAACCTTTTCAATTAATTAAAAAAAATAAAAAATATACTTACTTAGTCATTTTCTCAAAAAGGTTATTCAATTAATTTAAAAAATGATTTTTATTCTTTAATTTATTAAATTGATTTAAATTATTATTTCAAAAATGTATTAAATAAATTGTAATTAATCTAGTTTTATTAATATTTTAATCACTTGTATTTCGAGTCAAATGTAATACTTCGGATAACTTTCTCTAAAAATAAAATAAAATAAAATGTGGCATTTATTTAACTATTTTCTCAAAACTAATCAAATATTGTAAATTATTATCTTTATGTTAAATTACTCTTTTCTATAAATAGTCAAAATATATTTTAGTCAAGTCACAGGTCAACCTCCAGTTAGATGACGCCTCGAATTCTTAAACCCTTCTCGAAGTGTAAATTGAACCCCGCACCCCCTTTGGTATTTTCAAATGATTTTTTCTGTTTAAATCTTTGAAAATTATAAGTTTTTTAAATTTCTTTAAAAAATTAAGTGGCGACTCTTTTTCTTAAGTATTTTTCTCAAATTGTTTTATACTTAGAACATTTCAAAATAGTGATTTTTCTAAAGATAGTAAATTACGCCATAACAGAAATGACGACTCTGCTGGGGATTTAATTAGGTTCTAACAGTAAGATTTGACTTATTTGACTAATTGTTATTAATTGCTGAATTGTTTATCTGCGCTCAATGTGTTTAATTTGTTTTAACTGTCATTGCATTCATGACATTTCCTATTGTATGTATAATATATTAAGGACGGTTTCTGCATAATCGCAATCAGACTTTTTATACTCAACCCTTTTTCAGAAGGATCGGCAATTTATTGGTACGTCATGCGTCCAATGATTTTCATGAATTCCAACCTAAGTTGTCCACTTGTATTCTCGGTCTTTCAAAAGCCACTCTTAGTCAACTAGCGTAGAGCGAAACCAAATCCCAAATTTTAGTGCATTTTGAACTAGGTTGACCCAACACCCAAAGCGTGTTGGGCCCATTAGAAGCCCACATTATGTCTATTTGACCCATTTGCTAATAAAAAGACAATCATGCTTATGTGTTTAATTGAAGGATGTATATGTCATTTTAAAACAAATCAATTATCTATGGGGGTGGGGATAACTTACCTATGTCTGTTTTTCTTGTAGGATGAGTTCGACATATGAATCGTTGAAGACCCGAATGGTGACCTTACCCCATTCTTACCTCCAGGTTTGGTGGAAATTTATGAACGCGGAAGACAAGAAGAAAGTTCAAAGACATATAGGTCATCTCCCGTCATTAACGGAAATGGTAGCTTATCCAGATCTGATCGGGACGATGGTGAAATTTTGGGACAGCAACAACATGGTATTTCGGTTCGGGGAAGTAGAGTTAACTCCGACTATCGACGGAGTTCTTTCCAGTTACGAGAGTGTTGACATATGCAACAAGAGGAAACGTCAACCCGATACTGATCTTCTCTTTCCAAATGTATGGGATTTTGCCGAAATCAAAGAAAAATTGTCACTCGTCAAAGCTGAATGGATGGACAGGCTTCCCGCGTCAAATATTCCACTTCGGAAGTTATATTATCGATTCGGACGTGCAAGTGCTTACGAGAAGTTCAAAAAAGAGTTTGTTTCGAAAAAAGAATGGAAAGAAACACGCCCCCTCGCTTTTGTGATATGCCTACTTGGGACAATGGTATTTCCCCAAGGACCAAACTACACCATCCATCCAAGTGTAGTAATGGTTAGTCATGCTATTTTTAATGGAGTAGGCTACGGGTCTATGAGAAAACACTACAATTTGGCTCTTATGATCCATGCTGACATTTACAAGGCATTGGATAGATGTAAAAGTGGCACACATTTTTTTCAAAGGTGCAACCTAATACTTCAATGGTGGATGATGAGACACTTGATCAAAGCTCATGATCCAACAGAACTAGATCCCTTGGAAAGATCGAACAGACTCGAAAGTCACGATTGGTGGGTGCAACGTCATCATTTCAACAGGACTGGAGGCCAAGAGTTTTGGTATCCAAGACTTCAGGGTTTGAGAGAGGAAAATGTTTAGTGGTCGATCTCATGCTTGGTAGTAACAAAAAAAATCGTGATCCGAAGTGGGAAGGCCCCTTACTTGATATTTGCTGGGTTGAGAGGAACTCGACCATATGCTCATTCTCGCGTACTTAGACAACTAGGAGGGAAATAAGAGCTTCTTCAAATCGAAGATTTGACAAGATTTGTGACAGATCATGAAAATGGAGAAGTCGCTTTTACTAAAAAGATGCTTCAATTATGGAAAACTCGAAGGGTATTGGGTGAGTCGGTGCCAAATAGGTTTCGTCCTGAATGTTCTAAGGATTACAGGGAATGGTTAAAGAAGAGTCTTGCCGGAACTATCGAACCCGGTCCAAACATTCCCGATATTATTGCAGATGTTGGAGCCAAACATCAAATTTGACTTCATCAACTCCAAGAGAAGTTTGATCGGAATGAGTTGGAGCAGCAGCATCGACATTTAGAAGACGCCAGGGTCATAACTCAGTTGAATAAAGAGTTACGAAGGGAAAGGCAATGCATATCAGAATTGGATAATAGAATGGAACAACAGATTCAGTCGGTAGAGAGGTTCAGACACCAGGAAGGGGCTTGGTTGGGAAAAGATCACCTATGGGTGAACAATTATACTATGTGGGAAGAGGTCAACATCGCCAAGAGGACCAGACTTGGCAAAGGATCAGGATGAGTTTGAAGTTTGTTGTCATCCCCTGCGTGGGATTGCTTTATTTGTACTTTGCTTTGTAATTTACTTTCTGAACTCATTTCCCAAATTTTATGTTTGTCAGACATGTTTGAATGACACTAATGAAATTTTTTTGGGGATAATGAATTGGCTTAAAAAGACATATACATCCTTTAATTCGATAGGCCCACCTTTGGCATAAAAAGGTTACAAGTTTAGGACGCGATATAAATTGTTTGTGTGTGACCTGATATGAATGATTTGTGTTGTAATGTGTCACTATGTTTAAAGTAGAATTAATCCACTCTTGTTTCTTAGAGCACTCTAAGCATATATTAAAATTACTCATGAAGTGTTGTCCAAGTTTCTCATAAAAGTATAAACCATTTACTCTAAAAGATCTTCTATGTTTTTATTCATCCGTCAAAGGAAGGTTGACTTGCTAGAATGTCTGAAAAAAGTGTCAACGCTCCAATTCCACCCATTGCTTTGGTTAGTGATGAAGAAACTCAAGAATCAATGCTCAAAAAATTTATCGAGACTAAAGAGAGGATAACTGCAGCCAAAAGGAGACTTGCAATACTAGACCAAACTGAATGGATGCTACGAGAGAGAATTATTGAGGTTGACATGGAAACAACCTCGGTGAAAAGAAAGATTGCGAAAATTGATCAAGAGATAATTAATATCACTAAAACGTCTGCAAGGATCCCCGAAATTGAACGGGATATTAAGAAACTATATTTTGGGAATGCTTCTTCTATGAAGGGAAATGTTTAAACAAAAGAAGGTTAAGATAGCGAGAGCACCGGATCGTCACCCTATAGTTGAAGAAGAAGGAAAGAAGCCTTTGGGTAGATTTAGGTTCATGTAACGCATTTCTCATGTTTGTCATGTTGTCTTTAAATTTTTATTGTAATCAAGAACTAAGCGAGACTTGACCCCATAAGGGGTACGTAGGAAGCTCTTTTTCGAGGCTAGTCTCTCTATAAATTTTGGGAAGGGTACATTTAGGTTATCTTATTTAATTCGAACTACGTCGGGCCTGATTTCCTTGATGGATACGTAGGCAACCTACTTAAGGCTCGGTCCCTATCTTTTCAATTTTTATTCTCCCTTATTAGTGAATGATTCTGGAGAGTTTCACCTACAAAAGCATATGAGTGGAAGAAATTAGTGAGATTCTATGCAAGTCGACTTTCCAATTCAATTAAAAAAAAGATTTCTTTCATTTGAGTCCTCAAATTCATCCGAAATATTTTCGTGGATTAATCTGCTTGAAGCAAAATGACACTTGTATGTTTATTTTATGTCATCTTATTTGCATATCTCGTTAAAAACAAAAACTAACACATGTATTTTGAGTTGTTCTTCTCTACAAGTAAAAACTAATCTGTGTTGAAATCAAACTGGTCGACCATCCCTACTTTACAAGATCTAAAGCAATTATACCATCATTCCCTGATCATTCTTTGGAGAAAGGCAAGAGCAAAATGACTGGTACTTCTGAAGAAACAGGAATAGTAGATGTGACCATCAGAAATGCTGAAGTCGCTGATCAGAGTGAGTTGATGTCTGAGTTAATGCAATGAATTGTAGACATGCAGGAAGTGCTTCAACAGACCAAAGATCTGGCCAAACTGGCCATTGCATCGAATGAACCCCCCCTTGAAACTAAAAGACCTCATCATCCTTTTCCATCACTAAGTTCCCCATTACCTAACTATTTCCCTACCCATACCACATGATCCATCACTTCCACCCCTAATCCTCATACCATTGACTTAACTGTATCCAACGCTCATTACGCCAGCACTTTCTACCAAACACCACCACCGTTACCAAATTAGAACCAAACACCTAACATTAATCACTCCCAAATCTTTACACCAACCCACCAAATCCCACCCCAGTCTCCAATAATCCACGTGTTTTGCCTAGCCAACCTGCATATCATTCCGTAACATTCCAAACTCTACCAGCCTATAAAATACCTGAGCCATGTCCTAGCTTTTCTGTTCAATCGGAGCTGAATCACTATGAAGAAATAGAGAAGAAGTGGAGGTTGAGAGAAGAAAAGCGCGAACAAGAAATGAATGTTATGAAGAATGCCATCTCCGAGGTAGTAAAAAGTGTCCAATCTTCGGGGAAGATAACAGGACTTGAGTATGAGGACTTTTGCATGCACCCTGACTTGAAAATACCCGAAGGTTACGAAATTCCAAAATTTTGAAACCTTCAATGGTATTGGCAATCCCATGGCTCACCTACGAGCTTACTGTGAAAAACTCGTGTGTATCAGGAAAAATGATGCATTAATTATGAGGTTGTTTAGTCAAAGCCTCAGTGGGGAGGCATTAGAATGGTTCACATCTCAAGAACTCCATCAGTGGTCTACATGAGGGGGCTCTAGCTAAAGATTTTTTTGGAAAGATTCCAGTTTAATATCGAAGATGTCCCTGATAGATATTATTTGGAAAAAATAAAGCAAAAGACCACGGAGGACTATCGTGAATATGCGTGCCGCTGGAGGAAAAAAGCTACAAAAGTACAACCTGTGATGATTGAAAGCGAAATAACCTCTGCTTTTATTCGAACTCAGGAGCCCGAGTATTATAAAAGGATGTTACCCATGATGGGACAGAAGTTTTCGGAGCTGATCAGAATGGGAGAAGCCATAAAGGATTGCCTCAAGTCTGGAAAGGTTACAAGTCTCACTGCCTTGCAGGCCGCCAACAAATCATCACCATCCATGGCCACATGATTCGCTAGGAAAAAGAAAGAGGACGTGTCTGTTGTATCTTTTAGCTCGAGGCCAAGGCCTCAAAAGTATTTTGGATCTGGTTCTGCCATTGGAAACTCCAATCGATTCCCCACCTCAAATATTTACCCACCATCTTCACAAGTTCCAATCCCAATCTACTATGCACAACAGAACTACCAAGCACCACCGACTATCTACCAAAATCAACCACTAACTACAAAAATACACTGCTAAATGATCAAGCCAATGCAACAGTCTACCAAAATCCCGGACAAAACAACCCAAATGCCAACAATCTACCCTGTCCTAACCTCGAAAGAAAGCCTCCCAGAGTTTTCACTCCCTTGGCAGAAACACGTACCCTCCTTTTTGAGTGTCTAAGAGCGGCAAGATTGATCCAACCAGTAGACGCAAGGACAATTAATCCCACAACAAAGTTCTTTCGAGCGGATCAACGTTATGCGTACCATTTGTTTTATTTAAAATATAGTGTAAGACTGGTTTGGAGTCGCCACTTAATTTTTAGAGAAAAATCAAGAAAACTAATTTTCAAAAGATAAAAACAGAAATCTAATGAAAATATTTAAAGGAGTTCGAGGCTCATATTAGCATTTCGGGAAGGGTTTGAAAGCACCTGAAATGCCCGCTAACACGCGATTATCCGATAATTAAAATATTTGGCTAACAAAAGGGATGCTTGAGTAGTTACGGAACAAACGAATTTTTTAACTTAAAATCAATTAGAGATGAAAGGGAATATATTATCTTAAATGTCTGAGTAGAGAAAAACTTCATTTTTAGAAATCAATTTGGAAAAGACAAGTATACTTAGTCATTTTAAGATAAAGTACTATAAATTAGCTAACGCAAAATGGGTGTCCTTTGGGAAATTATGAGTTAAGAACCTTAAAATTAATTAGCAAATAAGCATGTATCAACAATAAAATTAACAAGAAATATGTAATAAGGAGAGGGCGAGATTTGGGCCCAAGTCTGGTTTCTGTTCGTCTGGGCCAGTACTTGGACCTAATTTTAATTTGGGCTTCTTAGCCCAACACCTTGTACCTGTCCTATGCTAACACAAAAAAATTCTTTCTTTTGATCTTTTGACCCAATCTTCACCTGTCCTAAAACTAGCAAACAATACCAAGACGGAGGGGCTTTTGGCCCAATTACAACAAAATACAGAATTGGAAATTTAAGTGGGCTTTTGGCCCTGTCCTGCTCCTCTCTGCCGCTGCTGGCATATCATTCTTAGACTTTTTAAGTCCAAAAATGTTATTTCTAGCCATTTGGGACTACTGCTGCTACCCGCTACTTGGATTTGGACTCATTTTCAGCTTCTTTTTCCACGGCTTTTATGGAGGTTGACTTGAAAGGGAAAAGAATGCAAGAGATGGTGGAGTCCAATTGGACTCGAGCAAGAAAGTGTTCATGCACAAAGAAAAAAAAAGAAAAAAAAAGAAGAAAGATTAACAACACTATTAGGATGATATTAACTTAATCATAAGTCAATCAATTAACACACGAGAGATCTTACTAAGCAAATAATATCGTGAAAGCTCAAAACCCTATGTGACATGCTTATAACTGTTGAAATTATACTAAATATTTAACTATAATTTATTTATCAATTAAACAAAATAAATAAAGAGATTTTCCAAGATTTTAGTTAGACCTCATGTCCCCACAAATATGAACTAAAGGAAAGAACTATATCAAGTAAGAAAAATAGGTTCACTGTTAAAGGGAGCTGACTGACATTAACATGAACTCAATTCATAACATACCACAAGTTGCCGTATTTAAATATTACACTCGAGAAGCCTACCAGACAGTAACTCAGGAACAAAATTTAAACAGAACTAATTTCTAGAGCTTTGGACCAAAACATTAGTAAGTTGGATCATCCCTTAGGACTTGAGCGAAATTAAGGTTAGTCAAAATCTCTCCTAACACATTAACACCTCACTTGAGTATAAGAACATGGAAAGGGAGTAGCTACTAGCTTAAACAATAATGAAAAAATGACCTTACTAATCTTAAAAATATGCAGACACATTAACAACACATAAACAAAAAAAAAAGTACAGCTAATCTTCTGGACTAAAAGAAAATGAATAACAAAGTAAGAAAGAGAACTTGAAGCTAACTAACAGTCAACAAATTCGAGTTCAAACCAGCTTAGTAGACCAAAACACTATACTAGTTATCGAAAATTAATTTTAGTAAATAAACTGGCTAAGCCAAGGAAAAACGGTCTCTACCAGAAAGAAAAGCGCAAGGCAAATTACAACCATATAACCCAAGTCGAGAAAGATGCGCCAAAATATGATCAACATAGCTTAAACTAATCAGCTAGCACCAAAACTAAAACTAAACATGAACTTTTCTACATTTTTAAATGAAACAGTAACTAAAATTTTAGGCAAGATAAAGTGGATTCTTAATCGATCCTAGCACACAATAACTAAAATATGACTAAGAACACTTAAACAGAAAGTATGGAACAACAACGAATTCAACAAAAACAAAGCTAAGAAAAGACGTTTACCCTTTTTTGGGCAGCGAACCGGACGAAGCGAGCTAACCGTGAAGACGACTTCTCCACCAAAACGAGACAACAGAGCTAATGTCGAGATAAAAAAAACGACAATAAAACTAAAACTTGAGTATTTCTCTATCTCACTCGTTTGTTTCGGGTCTATAATATTTATCTCAAAACCTTTGTATTTTTCTCTATGGTGTTGTATCTAATTTATGAATATCCACTCCATTTTTTCTTTCTCTGTATTCTCTCCCAATGTCAGCTATCCCCCTCCAATGAAGAAGAAAAGGAGTTTATATAGGAGGAAATTAGGGTTCAGAAAATGGGGGGGAAAGGAATGAAAATCCGGATGAGACAAGGCCCATTTCCATTTCAAAATAAAAAAAAATCTTTCACCCTTTAAGGAAGACAACCTTTTTCTTGCGATTTCAACCCATTCCGTAAGAGGAAAGGGGGAGAAACGCGTGCTTGACTTTATGCTGCCACATATACGAATTGGAAAGGGACGTTGAGGAAGAAGACAAGAAAATGCAGAGTACTGCCTGCTTTACTGCTTTTCCGTCTTCCTCCGCTTGCTTCCGTGAATTAAATCGCTGGAATTGACGCATATAGCTGCTGGGATTTTCTGGACTGATCTCGCGTTTTGGGTTTTTTCTGGAAGAAGAGGAAGAATAAACGGTACAAGGGTGGGGTCATGCATTTGGTATTTGGTGTTGTATGTTGTCGGTTGTGGGAATTAAATTAAGTGGGGTTGTTGTTGTTATATGGGTATTGTATAGACAACTGATCTGAATTGTTTGGGCCTGGGTTAATTGGCAAATGCTGAAAATTGGAAACAAAATGGGTTTGTTTAGTTTGAGAAGTGGGCTGCTGTAAATGGCACTAAAAATCCCAAAATGGGTCTCCAAATGGGTTGAAAAATATTGGCGGAAAATTGTAATTAAGCAACGACCAAATTCGGTTAAAAATTGAACAAAAGATTAACATAAATTAATTAATGAGCCTCTTAATCTTAACGAAATAAAGTAATAAACTTAATTCTAAACTAATTATTTTAAAAATATAAACTATTATGTAACTAAACTAATTAACCAAATATTTAATTAAAACAAAATCTTTTTGAGACGATTTTCGAATAATCATAAAATATAATAATTATATACATAATTATGTAAAACATATATATTATCTAAAAATTATAAAAAGTGAGAAGAGTAGTTAAAATAACTTGCAAACTATATATATATTTATTTATTTTAAAATTTTATAAAACTAATTATTTTAAATCGTTTGAAATTGAAGAAGCTCGAAATGATTAATTTATATTGTGGAGGTCCAAAATTAGGTGTCAACACCATTCTGGAGGGGCAGGACATGATACAGAAGGATGTATCAATCTGAAACATAAGATTCAAGACTTGATCGATAACAGAGTCATCACTCTCTAAGCCCCTGCCCCCAATGTGAACCTTAACCCATTGCCGAATCATGGAGGAGCTACCATTAACATGATTGAAAGAGACGAAGATTGGCTTGCTAATGGGACAATCGGTGAAGCAAATGTCAACTCACTTATACCAACAGTGGCCTCATTGACCATAAAGGGCCGTCAAGAGTTTGTTGTAATAACTATACCTCATCAAGCATTCGCTTTGACAAAGGAAAGTTGCAACGAGCAGCCCGCAGAAGGGATGACACGTTCTGGAAGATGCTACATTCTAGAAGAACTAACTTAGGAGACACAAAGAAAGGAGAACCAAAACAGGCCAATCACAGAGGGTGAGGCTGAATAGTTTTGGCGAAAAATGCAGCCTAAGGAGTATTCCATTGTCAAGCATTTGGAGAAGACTCCCGCTCAAATTTCTATTTGGGCTCTATTAATAAGTTTCGAGTACCATCGAAAAGCACTGTTGAAGGTACTTGATGAAGCGTATGTACGGACGGGAACAAGTGGTGAGAATCTGGCCACTATGGTAAGTCATGTCATTGGGAGTCATCAAATCTCTTTCCGAGAAGAGGAGTTGCCACTCGAAGGGGTGATGCACAACCGTGCCTTGTATATCACCATCAAATGCAGGGATAAGTTTGTAGCTCGAGTATTGATTGATAATGGCTCAGGGCTCAATATCTGCCCATTATCAACCCTGACTCAGCTAAAATATGATGTAGGGAAAATCCATCAAAGCCGCATGAATGTAAGGGAGTTTGATGGTTCGCAAAGAGAGACCATGAGGGAAATAGACTTGTGTATCCAAATGGGGCCTGCAGAGTTTGTCACTGAGTTCCAAGTGATGGGTATATCTACAAGCTACAACTTATTGCTAAGAAGACCATGAATCCATGCTGTTGGAGCAGTCTCATCCACATTGCATCAACTTTTGAAATTCCTCTGGGAGGATCATGAAATCGTCATCCATGGTGAAGGGAGTAATCGTAGTTACCCTGGTTTCTCCATTCCAGTTATTGAAGAGTCTTCTCAGGGTACTGACTTTCACATGGTAGAGATAATAAATGCTGCTTTTGAAGATACGACACTGCAAGTACCAATGCTGCAAGTGTATAAAATGCTAGCCACAACTATGCTGAAAAGTGGTTTTGAACATGGGCGTGGGTTAGGCAAGAATTTGGATGGCATATTCGAACCTCTTCCTATACCACTTCAAAATTTCCGCTTCGGTGTCGGTTATACCCCAACATATGAAGAATTGTTTGAAGTAGAAACAAGAAAGAAACATGATTGTGATATACAGAAGTCTATTCCAGTATTGTAATAGTCATTTGTTGCTAAAACTTTAGAGCCTGAGATTGATGGTCTAGTGGAAGGGATGGGAAGATTGTTTGATGAAGAAGATTGTGTTGTGATCTCGATAAAATGCACAACAACACGTACCATCCGAGATGCCGAACCTGGAGAGATGCTACAGAATTGGATGGCCAGTCCACTTATGATCCATCGAATGGCTTGGTAGACAAAGACAAAATTTGAAGTTTTATTTTTGAAAATCGGTGGTGTTCGGACGAGGCCCGAAACAACCATTTATATCACTTTATTTTTCATCATAATGTTTAAAAAGGAAATGACTCATGAGTCATGACAAAAGTTTGTATGCCTTTTTAAAATTCCAATGAAAGCCTCATTTATTTTAAATTGATTATCTTGTCATTGCGAATTATTCTGCAATAAATACATTTAAACTCTTTCTATCTAACATGGTTGATTTGTTGTTCTTTATAGTAAAAATGAATCTAAACCTGCCAATGTCATGACATGTCACGACCATGGCGAACCAAGTAAGGTCGATGAAAATGAATGTGAAAAATATGATGAGGAAACTATGATGCTTGAACACCTTACCGAGGACTTGAGGCAACTAGCAGACGATAAAAAAACCCAACTTGGATGAAATAGAGACAGTAAACTTGGGAGATGATGAGTCGGTCAGAGAAACCTGAGTCAGTGTCCATTTGGCAGCAACAGAAAAAAAAGAATTAGTCAAGCTGCTCAGACAATACATCGATGTGTTTGCCTAGTCTTATGATGATATGCCAGGGTTAAGCACTGATATTGTTTCCCATAAGCTGTCTATCAATTCAGAGTACTGTCTAGTAAAGCAGAAAATCAGAAAGTTTAAGCCCGATCTAAGTTTAAGGATAAAAGAGGAGTTCATGAAGCAGATCGAATCAAAAGTCGTTGAAGAGACCAAGTATCCCACTTGGCTGGCTAACATTGTTCCAGTGGCGAAGAAAGATAGAAAAATCAGGATATGCGTGGATTATCGGGATCTCAACAAAGCGAGTCCAAAAGATAATTTCCCCTTGCCAAATATCCACATACTCATCGATAATTGTGATAAGCATGAGTTGCAATATTTTGTGGATTGCTTTGCGGGATACCACCAGATTCTAATGGATGAAGAAGATGCAGAAAAAAACAATATTCATCACACCTTGGGGAGTCTACCAATATCAAGTGATGTCGTTCGGCCTCAAGAATGCTGGAGCCACTTACATGAGAGTTATGACCACCATTTTCCACGATATGATCCACAAAGAAATTGAGGTGTATGTGGACGATGTCATCATAAAATCCCACGAGAGTTCAGATCATCTGACACACTCGAAAAAATTCTTTAATAGGTTGTGTAGGTATGATTTGAAGTTGAACCCAGCCAAATGTGCATTTGGAGTACCTGTAAGGAAGTTACTCGGATTCATAGTTAGCAGAAGAGGTATCGAGCTTGATCCTTCCAAGATCAAGGCAATTCAAGACTTACCTCCTCCAAAGACTAAGAAGAAAGTACTGAGGTTTTTGGGGAGACTGAATTACATTAGTCGGTTCATAGCTCAATCAACGGTGATATGTGAGCCCATATTCAAGTTACAACGAAAAGATGCGCCAACCAAATGGACAGAAGAATGTCAGAAAGCTTTTGACACCATCAAAAGTTACCTTTCGAATCCACCAATGTTGGTGCCACCATGTGCAGACAGTCATTTGCTATTATATTTATCCGTCTCCGACAATGCATTCGGGTGTGTGTTGGGACAACATAATGAGACCGAAAGAAAAAAGAGAGTTATATACTATTTGAGAAAGAAGTTCACATCTTATGAGGCCCGTTACACCCTTTTAGAGAGAACTTGTTGTGCTTTGACTTGGGTTGCTTAGAAATTGAGACATTATATGTCGGCTTATACAACACATCTCATTTCGAGGATGGAACCGCTCAAGTATATATTTGAGAAAGCAATGCCTACATGAAAGCTAGCAAAATGGCAAATGTTGTTGAGCGAGTTCAATATTGTGTACATGATTCAGAAAGCAATCAAGGGGCAAGCCTTGGCCGATCACCTTACTGAAAACCCAGTAGGTGAAGAATATGAACCGCTTAGAACATATTTCCCTAATGAAGAAGTATTGTTTGTAGGGGAAGACATATCAGAATCATATCCTGGATGGAGAATGTTCTTTGATGGAGCAGTAAACTCTATAGGATCAGGAATTGGAGCAGTGTTGATATCTAAATCGGGGCAACATTATCCAGCAACAACAAAGCTTAAATTTTGATACACTAATAACATGGCTGAGTACGAAGCATGTGTTTTTGGCGTAAGAATGGCTCTTGACATGAATGTTCAAGAATTACTGATAATTGGTGATTCAGACTTGTTGATTCATCAAATTCAAGGAGAATGGGCGGTGAAGAATCCTACAATCATACCTTACGTACAATTGGTACGGAGATTATGCAAAAAATTTAGGAAGACCAAGTTCAGACACACACCGAGAATACAGAACGAGCTTGCTGATGCCCTTGCAACCATATTGTCCATGATACAACACCCAGAAAAGAGTTATATCGATCCACTTGAGATAGTTTTAAAAGGACAACCAGCACATTGTTCACATGTGGAAGCAGAATGGGATGGGAATCCATGGTATATCGATGTGAAAAAGTACTTAGAAGCTGGCGAATATTCGGAAAAAGCAAAAAGTATTCAGAAGAAAGCAATCCGAAGAATGACAGACAACTTCTTTTTGAATGAAAATGTTCTTTATAAGAGAACACCCGATCTGGGATTACATTAGCAAAGAAAATCTTAAGGACAGGATACTTCTGGATGACTATGGAAAATGATTGTGGTCGATTTGTCCAAAAATGTCATAAATGCCAGGTACACTAAGATCTGATCAAAGTACCACCCCACGAGCTCAATGCGATAAGTTTCCCTTGGCCATTTGCAGCCTGGGGCATAGATGTTATTGGACCGATTGAGCCTGCTGCCTCCAATGGTCATAGGTTCATTTTGGTCGCCATTGATTACTTCACAAAATGGGTCGAAGTTGTTTCCTACAAAGCTGTGACAAAGAAAGTTGTGGCCGATTTTGTTCGCAGCAATTTGATATGTCGTTTTTGAGTTTCAGAGTCTATCATCACAGACAATAGAGTAAATCTGAATAGTCACTTGATGAAAGAGATGTTGACACCCAATTTTGACCCTCCACAATATAAATTAATCACCGATCTTCTTCAATTTGGAATGATTTGAAATAATTGGCTTTATAAAATTTCAAAATAATTTTCAAGTCATTTTAAGTAGTTTGTCATTTTATAAATTTAAAATAATGATTATGATATTTTATATAATTAGGTGTCTAATTAGTATATTTTATGAATAGTTCAAAAAATTGTCTCAAAAAGGTTTTACTCTTTATTTAAATATTTGGTTATCTAGTTTAAATTAATTAATAGCTTATATTTCTAGTTAATTAGTTTATAATTAATTTAGTTATTATATAATTATGTGTCTAATTACTACATTTTATGAATATTCAAAAATCGTCTCAAAAAGACTTTGTTTTAATTAAATATTCAATTAAATTAATTTGGTTTAAAAGTATAAGTTATTTATTTTATTAGTTTTAATTATTCTTATTTTATGTTATTTTGTCTTTTATAATTTTGTTGATTTGAAAAGCACATTTTATTTAAGTTACGTTACTTAAGTTATGGCTATAGTTTTAAATTAATTAGTTTATAATTAAGTTAATTATTTTATTTTGTTAAGATTAAGAAGATCGTTAATTAATTAATATCAATTTATCTTGTTTTATTACTAGCCAAATCTATCTTAGCTAAATCTAATTGGCTAAGTTTTTCTAACTCCCTTTCAACCGACGCTACTCATTTTTTTTTTACAATTAATAACAACGATTTAATACAACAATGCAATGATCCAAACATATCCAAAACAATACAATACATACATGTACCAACCGACCCCTTCCAACAATATAATAATACAACAGCCTACACTAACCGACTCCACCCCTTTTCCCTTTTAATTCCTAACATACAATACATACAATTCAAAACATTTATACATACGTACAGCAGTAACCAATGAGCCCCCCACATTCTCCTTCTTCTTCAGCAGTGCTCTGAATGTCAAAGTAGCAGCAGCAATTCGGCAGAATCCATGGAAAAGCAAGCGTCTGCCCTCACCAACTCGTTCCGGTCTGCTACCTTGTCCGGTTTTTCTGGAATTTTGGAGAAAATTTCGTTCCAGCCTGCTCCATGTTCCAGCTTTTGAATTTCGAAATTAGAGGAATTACGATTTTTCCATGTTCCTATCCGTTCTTCATCCAAAACCGAACCCGAATTTTCCCCTATAAATACATCTTTTCTTGTCATTTTTGAGGAGGTTTTTTTTGGGGTTGGAAAATTTTTAGAGCAAAGAATACTTATCGCAACTTAAGCGAAAGCAGTAAAAAATACATACTAAATATATACCAAAGAACCAGAGGAGAACTAGTTTCGGTGTTGAGTTCAATATTTTACTCAAATTCCTTGATTGTTGCTCGAGTTGGAATCTCGTTGTGGTCGTGGATAGCTACTTCTCTGCTCATTCTGTCCTTGCTCGCTGCTCTTAACGAGGTAAATCACATGTAACTCTCTTATTCAGTTTGCCCCCTTGTAAATTTTAGACCATGAGATGTACTTTGATCCATGCCACAATACTCTCGCATGATATGTTAAAGCTTAAGTCGTCTTCTTAATCTTTTTTTTTTCCTGAAATGAGTAGTGCATGTTCTGTTCTTAAGATGATTAGTATATGTTTTGAATTGTTCTCTGTTTGTAGTCGTCCGAATGGTGGTCGTTGTGCTGCCTCGAGTTTTAGCATGTGTTATTGGCTAATCATGTTTCTGTTCTGTTCTCTTTTGATAAAATAGGATCCATGCTTGTTGTTATGTAGTTAGAGGATGTGAATGAGTTTATACAATCGTATTTAGCTACTTCCGAGCGCGAGCTAGCCGATGTTCATGCTTATTCCCGTATCCATTTTAGTGTTAATATTCATGTCATATTTGTTGAGTTTATTTGGAAGTGTTGAGCGGTCATTATTGGTGCATTATCCTATATGTTTCATGTATAAGAAGTGATTATTTAATGTGATTTTTTATTTGCAAACATGTTAAACTTCTTCTCTTGCTCTTTTGTCAAAGTTACAATTTTTAAATTGTTGCTATCACTATTATTTTATTTTATTTTCCTACCCATGTTTAAAGGTTTTGCTTTTGAATTGTTGACAATTCTTTGAAACTTAATCTTTCTTGCTAATATGTGGATCTTTCATATTTTTTTGAATGAAAAAAAAAGAAAAGAAAAGAAAAGAAAACAGTTAAGGACATTTGAAATAGCACTGTTACATGCTAGAAACCCATGATTTTAGTTGATAGTATTTTTAATATTAGAAACCAAATTTGTCGCCTTAATTTTGGAGTTGATATCTTAAAAGATCATTCCACTTTAGGGATTAATTTAACAAAGTCATTAAAGTTTTTTTTTTTTTTTTTTTGTATCAATAAAATCACTCAATTTAGATTTTTTTTTTGTATCAATAAAATCACTCAACTTAGACATTTGCGTTGG
>NW_006239060.1:780902-784165 GCF_000226075.1 Solanum tuberosum | reverse complement strand
AAAATGGAGTTTGGAATTGACTTTGCCCTCATAATTAATTACTGTGTTGTTTTATTGTAAACCTTGACAAGAGTTCTTAAATATATATTTTTTATATATATTTTTTGTTAGCCGGAAAGTGGGTTTGTTCACTCTTTGATGCCTTACGATTTTGATATTCTAAGTTAGTTTATATTAACTTATGGTCGTTGGTTGATCATCGCTTTTAATGCATTAGGGTATTTAGGTGGATATTTCTTCTCATACCTACCTTACTTGGTTCTTGTCATACTTAATTACTAATAAATAAAAAATAAAAAAAAGATTGTTTAGTGCCTATGATGATATCCAAGTGGTAGCATTTATTTATTTTTCTCTATTTTCTTATATTAAATCATTGAATTGTTACTTACATTTTATTTGTTTGTGTTTGCATGTGTAATCTATCCGGTCCTCATGGATTCTATTCTTGCATTTTCCTATTGGGCCACGGAGGCCCAATTATTTTTATTCGAGTCAGCCTGCCCCTTAAAGATTGAAGAATAAGTCCCGAAAAAGGCGTACAGGTTGCAGGAGATCGTATATGTTAAGCATGCATAATAAAGTGTTGCAAATCGGAAAGATTGAGGAAATTGAGCCAAAAGCCTACATTTTGAAAAATTGTATTTTGTTATTCTGGGCCTAAGCCTACTTATGTTTATTATTTTGTTAGTGTTTAGGACAGGTGAAATATTGGGCCTAAGGCCCAAGAAAAAATATTTATTTTACGTTAATATAGGACAGGTACAGGTGACTCAAATGGGCCGAAGGCCTAAAATGAAAATGGGCCCAAGTACTGGTCCAGGCGGATAGAAAGAACCATACTTGGGCCAAAATCTATTTTCCTCTTTGTTTTATTATGTTTATTTACTTGTTAATGTTTGCTATTAATCTTAGGGTCGAAAAGTTCAAATCCCCGAAAGATGCTCATTTCGTTTTAACAATTTAACTAAATCGATCATGTTTCAAAAGACTTAAAAGAATAAATTTTGAGAAGTGTCTCACTTAGATTGTAGGTCAATATTTTCCTTTTCCCCTTTTATAACCGTCTCAACTATAAAATAGTTCAATCGTTCTATTCTGCAATTCAAGATAAGTTAAAATATTTTAGCCAAATAATTAATTGTCGGATAACCGCATATTAGCGGGCATTTCAGGTGCTTTCAAACCCTTCCCTCAATGCTAATAAGAATCCCCGAACCCCCCCTTAATCATTTTCAATTGATTCCTTGTTTTAATCTATTGAAAATTAGTTTTTTCTTGATTTTTCTTAAAAATTAAGTGGCGACTCTAAACCAGTCAAATTACATTTTTAAATAAAACAAGAGATATATGAACAATTCAAAATTACCCACCGCAATTCAACTGCATAACTCCAAACCTAGAGTAGAGCGAAACCAAATCCAAATCTAAGCATTAGCCTAAGACGGCTTAATACCCAAGGCGTATTAAGTCCATTAATAAAACCGCCAAAAATCATGTCTAAGGTCCACGACTTAACGACATATCATATTATTTGACATTTGAAAGATGTATGTGTGGAAACCTAATTGTTATCTATTTGAGGGAGGGAGTCTTAACCATGCTTTGTTTTGTAGGTATGAATCGATTTCCCAAATTTGACATGGTGGTGGAAGCTCCGGTTCTACTCAAGATGTGGTACAACGACCTCACTGTGGTTCATAAAAGGGCCCTCAACAAATATATAGGAGCCCTAACAGAACTCATTAATATGGTTGGGTGGCCCGAACTGATTGAAGTCCTCATGGGTTATTGGGACAACGAGAAAATGGTGTTTCGATTTGGAACCATGAAAATCACCCCGACAATTGAGGAAATTCGAGACGGAATAGACACAGTCGGTACAGGGCTTGAAAGAAGGGTGAGAAAACAGGAACACATCTTAATCCCTAACAAGCCTACTCTCGAGGATATTATAAATTGGCTCGGATTAAGAAGGGATTACGCCTTCTGGGCCGATGGTTCTAGCGTTTCTTTCATGGATCTCTATGTTAGATTCGGGAATGCAACCTTTTATGCGAATTACAATCAAGAGTTCAGGGTTACCTTCAGAGAATGGGACTGGATCAGACCTTTGACATTCACTATCGCGCTATTAGGCACCATGGTTTTTCCTCAAGGCCCGAGCCTCAGCATCAACACCCGGGTAATAATGCTTGCACACACTCTCTTCCACGGGCATCTGAACCAAGGGCAAGTGAAGTATTATCCTATCGCGCCTGTCATCCTGTCCGACATGTACCGTGCTTTGGGAAAATGTAAGGAAGGACATCATTACTTTCAGAAATGTAATCTCATCCTCCAATGGTGGATAATGAGTCACTTGGTGAAGAGACACGGAACTCAAGAACTCCATACCCTCGATGAGCATAACGCTCTTAAGAGTTTGAATGACATGCTGTTCTGGGCAGACTTAGAAAAAAGGAGAACCAGAGAAATGTGGGCTCAAATTTTCTCTGAGCTGAGGGAAGAAAATATCCAGTGGATGTTCAATCGTTTCATCTCGAAAGATGCTATGGTACGGGGTGACAGACAACTTGTGCTCCCTCTACCAGGTATTCGAGGTATCCGCCCGTATGCGCCCATCCGGGTTCTGAGGCAGTTCGGAAGAAGACAAACTACACCTCCAGAAGCATACTACCGTATCTATGTGTTCGATATTGGGGATGATAGAGTGCCTGATGCTTCAGAGATGCTAAGAGAATGGAAAAGAGCGGTGCGAATGAAAGACGGCACCATTGCCGCGGACCGATTTAACGCTGGGTACGATGAAACCTACAAAGCTTGGTTGAAGGGCAATATACAAAGTATCTCCTCCCCAGTTCCGAACAGTTACCGCAGTGTGGAGGACAAAGAGTCCAAAGTGTTGATAGAACTAAGAGAGGTAAGGAGAGAAGCCCAGGAAATGCACGAGGAATTTCTCCGAAAGCAAGAGAAGGATAAGTACGCCCTCGAGAGCGTAGCTCAAGAATTAGAAAGCTTGAGAAGCGATTTGGGAGAGCTTAACTTATGGATTGGAGATAAGAAAAGCGGAATGTGTCTCGAGGACTGGGAAGAGAAAGGCCGCCGGAGCGAAGGATACTTGCTAATGATTCAATATAGGCTTCAACATCTCATGGCACAGAACAAGAGGAGCAGATCAGAGGCGGGGCCATCGGGAGCATCTTAGCGGATTTCGCCCCTGCGTGGGTTTTGCTATATGTGCTTATTGTCATTTATCCCCA
>NW_006239060.1:779812-780812 GCF_000226075.1 Solanum tuberosum | reverse complement strand
TTTGTGTGGTATGTTGCTTTGAATGAGGACATTTTAGCCCATTCCTTGTCAAAAATTTGAAAAAATGTCAAATACAAGTCACTATCAAAATGTCCGACCAAAATTCCACGAGTCTTGAGTTTCTCAGCCAGAAATAAAATCCTACTACCAAATCCTAAAATATTACTCTATCATCTCAGAAAAGGTGAAATTATTGCTAAGATGGAAAAGAGCAAGTGTATTGACATAGAGCTAACTGAGGAGGATTTGAGGATGAAATTACAACAGCTCAGACAAGAGATCCAAGAAACCAGAAAAAGGAGAATAGAAGTGGAGTTTGCCACCGCAATTGCACGAACGGCAAATGCGGCACTAGACGCTGAATTGGCAGCAAAGATGACAAAATGTGTTGTTATAGATGAAGAGACCGCTGTTGTGCAGAAGAAGCGCGATGCCCTCAAAGATATAACCGTGATGCTTCAGAAGCCACTTGGAAAACACTCTTTCTTTAACCAAGAGGCTAACATCAGTGGTCCTGAAGACACCGGACCTGAAGCTACTAAAGAAGATACTGGGGAGGAAATTGTCTAAAGGCCTCCTGTTCAGGGACGATGGAAGGAAGGAAATGAGAAAATCACCCTCGAAGCATATGAGTTTACCCCCCGTGATTAATGCGACAATCGGAAAAAGAATGGTTTAGGTGGAGGCACATTTTTATCTTTTAGGAGTTTTATTGTCTGTTTTTTTACTTTCCTTGTAATCTTCAAGAAATGAATGAATGAAAATGAAACTTCTTTCGTATTCGAACTACGTAGGGCCTGAATTCTCCTTCGGAGATACGTAGGCAGCCTTTCAAGGCCCGGCCCCTATCTTTTAAAATTTTCCTTTTCCCCTTAACTCTACAAGGAAACATTGAGTTCAGATCAACAGATGTCAGAAGATGCAGCAAGAAGACCTTAGCTCAACGCAATTTAGCCTTTCTGAGTCACTAGCCCTAAAATAAAACTAGCAAATTCCTGCT
>NW_006239060.1:778592-779447 GCF_000226075.1 Solanum tuberosum | reverse complement strand
TGCCGATCAGAATGAACTGATCCTGCAGTTGATACAACAAATTGCTGAGATGAGGGTCGAGATGCAGAGAAAACAAGATTTGCATCCTCCGGCTTTTGTTGTCAACGCTCAACCAGATGGAAGACCTCCAGCTCAAATTCCCCCTCCTAATGTGGAACAAGCTCAGAACCCGCCTTCAAGTCTTGCTCGTAATCCCTCCATCATTGACCTTACCACCAAGAACCCCCATTACGCCTCAGCCTCTTATCAAACACCACCCCCTCCTCAAAATACCAACCTCCAAGCATCACTCCCTTCCTCCAATGCAAACCACCAAACTGGCCTACCCTATCAAAGCCAAAATGTTAACCACCCGCACATTTCCCTCCATCACCAAAATCAACATACCAACCCCCAGACTTTCCCTCAAAATTACCAAGCCACTCAAAATGCCCAAAGTCCCTCCATTGCCCCACCACTACCCCAAAAAACCACCTTCCAAATACCCGTCCCCAACGAGCATGACGCCCATGGTTCAGAGCTTAACCACTACGAGGAGAGGGAGAGAGAGTGGAGGTCAAAGGAAGAGACCACCAAGATAGATGTGAAAGAGGAAATTAGAAAAGCCATGAAGGAGCTGAACTGCATTCCTGAGGTCGCCGGGTTGAGTTACGAAGACCTGTGCATTCATCCGAATTTGGACCTCCCGGAAGGGTTCAAGGTGCCAAAATTCGACATCTTCGGAGGAACGGGGAACCCCTTAGCACACCTGAGGGCCTACTGTGACCAACTCGTGGGAGTTGGGAGAGACGAAGCTTTGTTAATGCGGCTTTTTAGCCGAAGTCTGAGCGGAGAGGCTCTAGAATGGTTTACGTC
>NW_006239060.1:777403-778465 GCF_000226075.1 Solanum tuberosum | reverse complement strand
AGAAAAGGAAATTGTCGAGGTGTTTGTGCGGGTGCAAGAGCCTGAGTATTACGATAGAATCATGTTGCTCGTTGGAGCAAAATTTGCTGAGATAGTCAAGGTAGGTGAGACTATCGAAGATGGATTGAGAACCGGGAAGATTGCCCGTGTTGCTGCCTCGCCCGGATCTTCGGGCTTGTTAAAGAAGAAAAGAGAGGATGTGTCCTCTATCTCTTACAAAGGGAAGAAGACCCCAAGGAAATCCTTATCATACCAAGGTCGTTCTCGAACTTCACAGGGTTCGTACCCGGCTCGTTATGCACCAGATGATTACCAAAGTACCCATCCCCCCAGTTATCAAGATACTCCCCCTCCTAGCTACCAAATTCCTCCTACTATCTACCAAACCCCTCCTCCAGTTTACCAGACTCCATCTCATCACTACCGAAATGCCGCCCCCAACTGTGCCAACATTCAGACAAATTACCAAACGCCTCCCCTAATGTACCAAAATCCAGCTCCACTTTACCAAAATACCCCCCCGAACTACCAAGCTCCACAACCCAAATTACCAAACCAACTCATATCCCAGATATCAAGCCCCCCGTCCAAACGCTCCAAATTATCGCCAGATGCCTCCTCCGCAACAAGGAAATTATGATCCCCCCCGGCCTAGATTTGAGAAGAAGCCCGCTAGAATTTTCACTCAGCTCATTGAAAGCCGAACAAAGTTGTTCGACCGATTAACCGCGACAGGATATATTCATCCAGTGGGGCCCAAGCCGGTTGATACTAGCTCAAAGTTTTACAGACCCGACCAAAGGTGCGCGTATCACTCCAACAGTGTTGGACATGATACCGAGGACTGTATCAACCTGAAACATAAAATCCAAGACCTGATCGATCAGAACGTGGTCTCTCTTCAGACGGTCGCTCCCAATGTCAATAGCAATCCTTTGCCAAATCATGGAGGCGTCACTATCAATATGATAGAGACAGATGACGATTGGTGTGCGGCAAAGGCAATAGTTCCGGTTGTTCCTGACGAACTAGAAAGGGCTGTAGCCTCGTTAAGCATTAGAG
>NW_006239060.1:776887-777303 GCF_000226075.1 Solanum tuberosum | reverse complement strand
TCATGCTCCAGAACGGTTTCGAACCGGGTTTCGGGTTAGGAAAACATTTTCAAGGAATTGTCAATCCTATTCAGATCCCTGCTAAAGGAGCAAAGTTTGGTTTGGGATTTGTCCCAACCGATGACGATGCAGAGATGAAGAACAAGAATGTTGATCAGGCATTGGCCAGGCCAATTCCTCATCTATACCAATCATTCCCGGTGCGAGAGTATGCCATCGACAACAGTTTGGGGGAAGGAATCTTGGGCCTTTTTAAGGAGATTGATGCGGTCACTGAAGAAGAAGCTGGAACATCAAGCATCCGTGATGCAGAACCTGATGAGCAATTACAGAACTGGACCTCCACACCACTCCTGATTTCCCGCTCATCTGGGTAGAAAGGACATGCATTTTATTTGTTTTAAAATCGGTGGTAG
>NW_006239060.1:770569-775147 GCF_000226075.1 Solanum tuberosum | reverse complement strand
ATATTTAATTAATTTTGAGAAAACAATTAGATGAATGACACATTTTTATTTTTATTTTTAAAATTTTTTTGAGAAAAGGATTCAAAGTGAAACAATTGAATTAAATTGCACTTGAATGGAATTTTTTTTTTAAAAAAAACTAGCTTAATTAGAGTTTATCTTTTTAAATCATTTTAAAAATAATTTGAACCAATTTGATTAGTTAGAGCATGAAACTATTTTAAATGAATTGAAAATGAAAAATATAAAATTTTGACTAAATATTCAATAAAAGCATGAGAGTCGGTAAAAATTAAAATAAACTAACATAAAGAATGTTCATCTTTTGGGGAGTTAATTAAGTTAAACCAAATTAAATAAAAAAAAAAGTTAGTTAGAAAACAAATAAAACAAAGAAAGAAGTTAGGCCAAATTTGGGGCTTTTGGCCCAAATTCAATTTTCTGGGCCCTTGGCCCATTTTCCACTGCCTTTATGCAGTGTATACGACTTCCATATACGGCTGTATATTCTTGTATACGGTGTCCAGAACCTGCAGCTTAGTGTATACAAATGTATGTAATCTATTTTTGGACTCCCGTACATCCGCGTCTCTGCTTTCAACCAGTATTTCAAAGTATATCGATGTATACTGCTGTATACAATATGTATACAGCCCATTTTTGGGACTTTTCTGGGGCCTGTTTCAGCTTCTTTTTCACCGAATATGAGGATGACTCGAAACAATTCGAGGATATGCAAGAGGGGAGTCCCAGGTGAACTCGGATAGGTGTCACATGCAACATAACAAAGAATAAGGAATTAATACATGCTCATAATTATATTAAAAAAAACGGTGCAATACAATTGTAGCATAACATAATAGACCATTGTTGATATCAATTTAGCCATCACACAACTCATCATTTTCAAATAATATCAAATGAAGCATTCTAGTCTCACATGATAAAACTTTAAAGCCACACCAAGATTATTATTATTAATTTTTCTTTAATAAGATAAAAACAAAATTACACCAATGAACCAATGAAAACCATGAATCAAACCAAAAGAAATACGACAAACAAACCACTGGGCATGCTAATTAACAATATTAAATGGCAAAGATACACTTTTGGTAATGAATGAAAGAGTAAGGATTGGTCTTTTCTTGTGACTGAGAAAGACAGAAATGTCCAACAATCTTGATTGAACAGAGGCAAACCGGCATGAAGTGCTAAGCAAAACAGAGTATAGCCAACATGACCAACTTAATGACAACTCCAAATAAGCGTAACAAAATTAGCGACATAATGCAGAAAGAAAAAAGAAAAAAAAGAAAAGGAACTGGAGGCATGGCAAACAGAAAAGGAAGAATAGAAAGCGATTTCGAAAACAGGAGGTAGCCATTTATTTAATCAGCAAAAAAGAAACTAAACTCGACATGAAACCAAACAAAACTATCTATCCTTGATATTGAATACGAACTAAACAAATTAGTTTAAAATTGAAGAAGCTCGAAATGATTAATTTATATTGCGGAGGTCCAAAATTGGGTGTCAACACCATTATCGGGTGATGCTTTTTGGTCTCAAGAATGCCGGTGCTACTTATATGAGGGCCATGACAACCATCTTTCACGATATGATTCACAAAGAGATCGAATTGTATGTAGATGATGTCATAATCAAGTCCCGCGAGAGTTCGGATCACTTGACTCACTTGAGAAAATTCTTTGATCGTTTGCGTCGATACAATTTGAAGTTAAATCCCGCCAAGTGTGCTTTTGGAGTGCCAGCTGGCAAGTTGTTGGGATTTATAGTCAGCAGGAGGGGCATTGAGCTTGACCCTTCCAAGATTAGGGCGATCCAAGAATTACCTCCTCCGAAGACTAAGAAAGAGGTGATGAGTTTTTTAGGAAGGTTGAACTATATCAGCCGGTTCATAGCTCAATCCACCGTGGTGTGTGAGCCCATCTTTAAGTTATTGAAAAAAGATGCCTCGACCAAGTGGACCGGCGAATGTCAAAATGCTTTTGATGCCATCAAGAACTATTTGTCTAATCCACTGGTGCTGGTCCCTCCGCGAGAAGGGAGTCCGTTATTGCTATATTTGTCGGTCTCGGACAACGCATTGGGATGCGTGCTTGGTCAACATGATGAGACTGGGAAGAAGGAGCGAGCCATTTATTACTTGAGTAAAAAGTTCACTCCATATGAGGCTCGTTACACTCTTTTGGAGAGAACATGTTGTGCTTTGACCTGGATCGCTCAAAAGTTGAGACATTATTTGTCTTCTTATACCACGTACCTTATCTCCAGGATGGATCCGTTGAAGTATATTTTCCAAAAAGCAATGCTGACCGGAAAGTTGGCCAAATGGCAAATGCTTTTGAGTGAGTTTGACATTGTGTATGTGACACAAAAGGCGATAAAAGCACAAGCCTTGGCTGATCATCTTGCGGAGAACCCAGTGTATGAAGAGTATGAACCGCTCAAGACTTATTTTCCCGATGAACAAGTAGCGTTTGTGGGTGAAGATATTTCTGAAGCATATCCTGGTTGGAGGGAATTCTTTGATGGAGCGGCAAATCACCAAGGGAAAGGTATCGGAGCAGTCTTAGTGTCAGAATCCGGTTAGCATTATTCTATGGCGGCTAAACTCCGATTTAATTGCACAAACAATATGGCTGAGTATGAAGCTTGCATCCTCGGTTTAGAGATGGCAATCGACATGAACGTTCATGAGCTTCTAGTTATTGGAGACTCAGATTTGCTAATTCATCAAGTTCAAGGTGAATGGGCTGTGAAGAATCCAAATATCACACCATATGTGCAGTATATACAGAAGTTGTGCAAAAGATTTCGCAAGATTGAGTTCAGACACACTCCCAGGACGCAGAATGAGTTGGCTGATGCTCTTGCCACCATTGCCTCAATGATTAAACATCCAGATACAAGTTATATTGATCCAGTGGATATAGAGGTAAAGGAGCAGCCTGTCCATTGTTCGCATGTGGAAGCGGAACCAGATGGTTTACCTTGGTATTTTGACATCAAGAAGTATTTAGAGGATGAGACTTATCCTGACAATGCAACGTTCCATCAAAAGAAGTCGATACGCCGCATGGCCCTCAATTTCTTTGCAAGTGGGGAAATCCTTTACAGGAGGACTCCAGATTTAGGTCTTCTCAGATGCATCGATGCTATTGAAGCTGCAAAGCTTCTGGAACAGATACATGCCGGAGTTTGTGGTACTCATATGAATGGACTCACTTTGTCAAGGAAGGTCCTTCGAGCCGGCTATTTTTGGATGACTATGGAACATGATTGTTGCAAGTTTGTGCAGAAATGTCACAAATGTCAAGTGCATGGGGATTTAATTCGGGTGCCGCCTCACGAACTCAATGACATGAGTTCACCTTGGCCGTTTGTAGCTTGGGGCATGGATGTCATTGGTCCAATAGAGCCAGTTGCCTCTAACGGACACAGATTTATTTTGGTCGCCATTAACTACTTCACCAATTGGGTGGAAGCAGCGTCGTACAAATCAATAACCAAGAAAGTTGTAACTGATTTTGTTCACAACAATTTGATATGTAGGTTTAGAGTACCAGAATTTATTATTACTGATAATGGAGCGAATCTCAACAGTCACTTGATGAGAGAGATATGTGAGCAATTCAAAATTACTCACCGAAACTCAACCGCCTATCGTCCTCAAATGAATGGAGCTGTAGAAGCCGCCAACAAGAACATAAAGAAGATTTTGAGGAAAATGATTGACAACTGTCAGAGCATCAGTTGGAGCTACTCCATATTTGCTAGTATATGGAACAGAGGCAGTCATACCTGCCGAAGTCGAAATACCTTCCTTGAGAATCATCCAAGAAGCTGAATTGAGTGATGCTGAATGGGTCCGCCAACGGATTGATCAGTTAACGTTGATTGATGAGAAGAGAATGGTTGTTGTTTGTCATGGACAACTGTATCGACAGAGAATGATCTGTGCTTTCCACAAGAAAGTAAGAGCCAGAATGTTTGAGATTGGTCAGTTGGTTCTCAAGCGTATTTTCCCTCACCAGGATGAATATAAAGAGAAATTCGCACCAAATTGGCAAGGACCTACATGGTTCGTAAAGTGTTATCTGGAGGTGCCTTGGTCCTATCGGAGATGGATGGCACTGAATGGCCAAAACCGATCAACTCAGATGCTGTCAAGAGATACTATGTGTGAAACTTCAGGTTGTATTTTCTTGTCATTTCCTTGTAATTGTTCTATTTGCTTGTAATCGCCTCGTTTTAAATTTCATCCTCTTGTAATGAACTACGTCTGACCTGAATTCTTAAGAATGAGATACGTAGGCGGCCTATGTCGGCTTTGGTCACTCCGTTATCCCTTTTCAAAATTTCTTTGTATTTGAACTACGTTCGACCTGATTTCTCAAGAATAAGATACGTAGGCGACCTATGTCGGCCTCGATTGCTTTCTTTGTAAAATTCCTATTTTTGTTAATCCTTGAGGGGGAACTACGTTTGACCTGATTCCTGCCACAACGGGATACGTAGGCGCCACAAGGGTTCGGTCATATCTCCCGTAAG
>NW_006239060.1:767953-770549 GCF_000226075.1 Solanum tuberosum | reverse complement strand
TCATATTTCCCGTAAGATTTCTATTTCTCTTTACAATAGAAACTGGGACAGAATTTTTGAGAGGGACTCAAAAATTCTCAAGAAAGAGATCTCTCCAACAAAGTCAAAACTGAAATTACTTTGAGATTTGCAACTGGGACAGAATTTTTGAGAAAATCTCACAAATCCCGTGATTTGCTCACCAACAGTTCGAGATAAGCCAAGACAGTTAGCTGGGACAGAAATCTTGAGGATGGCCTCAAAATTTCACCAGAGCTTATCGGCAGTTTGGAAGAATTTTGAATACTTTCCAACAAGAAATCAGATCGATCCCAAAACATCAACTCCAAATGGCGTTCACTAAGCTTGACGTGACATGACACTCGGCAATGACCTTTTTCAAATGCTACTTTTCGAAAATCTATTTTTTCCTTAAAACTTTCCTCCATGTTTCAATTATTTTTGCATAAAAATGTTTTGTCTTATCTATCAAGAAGTGGGAGATCGGAGAAATCAACTGGAGATAACAAGACAAAGAGCAGACAACCGCAGAGATCGACACAGATCAGTTCATTTTAAACTAACAATTTTTCTGTGGATGCAGGAAATACTTTATGCTGCTTATATCAAAGATTTTGGAACATGAATAACATTATTTCATTCAATTCCCAACAAAGCGAAGATCATAATGAATATTGCGACTATGTTCCGAGATGGAACAAACGTAAACCACAAAAACAACAATATTATTATTTTTTAGCAACTAAAGATACTTGGATGATTTTATCTGCATCATATTATCGGACATGATAATATTACTACCCGAAGAGTCATTTATATCGTATTGTCAAATGAGACGATACCACTACTCCGAGGGTCATTTTTATTTATATTGTCGATTGAGACGATATCACTACCCTGAGAGTCATTTATATCGTATTGTCAAATGAGATTATACCACTACTCCGAGGGTCATTTTTATTTATATTGTTGGTTAAGACAATACCGCCATCCAAAAGAAACCCAGAAGATCACCTATGTTGCTCGGTGAAACATTATCTTCGTTCGGTATTAGGGAGGCATCATCAAAAGAAGGATTCATGCATCGCGGGAAAGAAAGTCATGCATCGCGGGGAAAGAAATCATGCATAGCAAGAAGAAAACTATGCATAGCACGAGAAAAAGTCATGCATACCGAGAAAGAGATTCATGCATAGCAAGAGAAAAGTCATGCATCGCGGAAAAGAGATTCATGCATAGCAAGAGAAAGACTCATCCATCGCGGAAAAAGTCATGCATTGCAAGATAGAGAAGTCATGCATCGCGGGGAAAAGAGATTCATGCATAGCAAAAGAAAGTCATGCATCGCGGAGGAAAATTCATGCATCGCAAAAAAATAAAAATAAATAAAAAAATAAAAATTCATGCATCGCGAGAAAAGAGATTCATGCATTGCAAGAGAAGATTCATACATTGCAAGAGAAGATTCATGCATCGCGGAAAAGTGTCATGCATCGCAAGAGAAAGATTTACCCATCACGAGAAGATATTATATTTCTTTGCAACAACGACATCAAGAGAACCGTCAATATATTACATCAGCTTATTTTATTGCTTTGACATCAAAAGAAGAGTATATTGAAGATTATATTGCAAATATGAGACACAAACTTTATTTGCTTTATGTCAAACCCAATGGGGTTGACATCAAATGTTTAAGGAGAGCAATTAAGTGTCAACACGGTAAAAGACACTATCTCTCCATTTGAATTGCATTTTATGCTAATGAGTTTTATCTCAGTCTTTGTCGAGAGCATCCGAAAGGATGTATTCTCCAAAAACAAACCACAGGTGCGGACGACATCAAAAAGGATGCAGCACAACGTGAAACTTTTTCTTAGCAGCGAACTGGGACATAGTCCAAAGAGGAATACCAAACTCTTAGGACGCGAGCAGAGGGCGACTTCCACCACAATCAAACCACACCCCTATTAGAAGGCGTGTGGGCTTATCTATGGGTTTGTCGGTTTCAGTATGGCATCCGAAAATTTTGGTCTCTACCGGAAGCAGCTATCCAATCTGAGTGACACTGCACCAAGAGCTTTGGAAATTATGTTCGTGTAAGTTGTTAATTATGGGTGTGAAGCGCGCCACATTCATGACTAAGAGGTTGCAAGCCTCCTTTTCATACTCGATTCATTTTGTCACTCTTCCTGAACCAAAGGTTATCTGGCATAATAGATTTTCTTTCAATCGATTGAGTCGAACTACAAGCAGCCTGATTCCTTGAGTTGAGGGATATGTAGGCGGAATCAATGTTGAAACCTCGGCTGTATTCCAATATTCGCCCTTAAATCTTATTCCCGAGCATTTCGGTCTCTTCATAATCCGATATCGAGATGACTTTTGCATTATTTCAAATTATGCGTCAAATCAAGCGTATCGAACTACAAGTGGCCTGAATTCTCATACAACTTGAGATATGTAGGAAAACCACTACCGAGGTTCGACCATAATTCCTAAAGTCCGTACCTAATCCCTTTTCCAAAAGATGAAGATGTGGTCGGTCAAAATTGGATTCGTCAATTTCATTTGCCTCGAATTTCTTTCATCAATC
>NW_006239060.1:761664-767647 GCF_000226075.1 Solanum tuberosum | reverse complement strand
ATAGTTTTAAATTAATTAGTTTATAATTAAGTTAATTATTTTATTTTGTTAAGATTAAGAAGCTCGTTAATTAATTAATATCAATTTATCTTGTTTAATTACTAGCTGAATCTATCTTAGCTAAATCTAATTGGCTAAGTTTTTCTAACTCCCTTTCAACCGACGCCACTCTTTTTTTTTTTACAATTAATAACAACCCTTTAATACAACAATGCAATGATCCAAGCATATCCAAAACAATACAATACATACATGTACCAACCGACCCCTTCCAACAATATAATAATACAACAGCCTACACTAACCGACCCCACCCCTTTTCCCTTTTAATTCGTAACATACAATACATACAATTCAAAACATTTATACATACGTACAGCAGTAACCAATGACCCCCCCCCCCACGTTCTCCTTCTTCTTCAACAGTGCTCTGAATGTCAAAGTAGCAGCAGCAATTCGGCAGAATCCACGGAAAAGCAAGCGTCTGCCCTCACCAACTCGTTCCAGTCTGCTGCCTTGTCCGGTTTTTCTGGAATTTTGGAGAAAATTTCGTTCCAGCCTGCTCCCTGTTCCAGATTTTGAATTTCGAAATCGGAGGAATTACGATTTTGCCATGTTCCTATCCGTTCTTCATCCAAAACCGAACCCGAATTTTCCCCTATAAATACATATTTTTTTGTCATTTTTGAGGAGGTTTTTTTTGGGGTTGGAAAATTTTTAGAGCAAAGAATACTTATAGCAACTTAAGCGAAAGCAGTAAAAAATACATACTAAATATATACCAAAGAACCATAGGAGAACTAGTTTTGGTGTTGAGTTCAATATTTTACTCAAATTCCTTGATTGTTGCTCGAGTCGGAATCTCGTTGTGGTCGTGGAAAGCTACTTCTCTGCTCATTTTGTCCTTGCTCGTTGCTCTTAACGAGGTAAATCACATGTAACTCTCTTATTCAGTTTGCCCCCTTGTAAATTTTAGACCATGAGGTGTACTTTGATCCATGCCACAATACTCTCGCATGATATGTTAAAGCTTAAGTCGTCTTCTTAATCTTTTTTTTTTTTCTGAAATGAGTAGTGCAGGTTCTGTTCTTAAGATGATTAGTATATGTTTTGAATTGTTCTCTGTTTGTAGTCGTCCGAATTGGTGGTCGTTGTGCTTGCCTCGAGTTTTAGCATGTGTTATTGGCTAATCATGTTTCTGTTCTGTTCTCTTTTGATAAAATAGGATCCATGCTTGTTGTTATGTTGTTAGAGGATGTGAATGAGTTTATACAATTGTATTTAGCTACTTCCGAGCGCGAGCTAGCCGATGTTCATGCTTATTCCCGCATCCATTTTAGTGTTATTATTCATGTCATATTTGTTGAGTTTATTTGGAAGTGTTGAGCGGTCATTATTGGTGCATTATCCTATATGTTTCATGTATAAGAAGTGATTATTTAATGTGATTTTTTATTTGCAAACATGTTAAACTTCTTCTCTTGCTCTTTTGTCAAAGTTACAATTTTTAAATTGTTGCTATCACTATTATTTTATTTTATTTTCCTACCCATGTTTAAAGGTTTTGCTTTTGAATTGTTGACAATTCTTTGAAACTTAATCTTTCTTGCTAATATGTGGATCTTTCATATTTTTTTGAATGAAAAAAAAAGAAAAGAAAAGAAAAGAAAACAGTTAAGGACATTTGAAATAGCACTGTTACATGCTAGAAACCCATGATTTTAGTTGATAGTATTTTTAATATTAGAAACCAAATTTGTCGCCTTAATTTTGGAGTTGATATCTTAAAAGATCATTCCACTTTAGGGATTAATTTAGCAAAGTCATTAAAGTTTGTTTTTTTTTTTTTGTATCAATAAAATCACTCAATTTAGATTTTTTTTTTGTATCAATAAAATCACTCAATTTAGATTTTTTTTTTGTATCAATAAAATCACTCAATTTAGATTTTTTTTTTGTATCAATAAAATCACTCAACTTAGACATTTGCGTTGATAAAATCACTCAACTAGATCTATCATTAATTTTTTATGTCATATAAAATAGACCCTACAAATAAATAAAATTAAAGAAAGCTAATTTAATTCCTTTATGGGTAAACTTAATTGGTGAAACAAATACTCTTATTATATTATCTTAATTTACTAATTACTAAATAAAAAGAAATGATTAGGAGTTTCATTTATTGGTCCACTAGTGTATCTGTTTCTTATAACTAGCACAAACAAATTATCGATGAAATTTGTATTCACAGATCTAATTAGGACTCATTAGACCGAATAAGAGTACTAAAATGTTTAAAATTGTGATAAATTTAGTTAAGTGATTTTATTGATACTAAATAAAGTTTAATAACTTTGTTAGATAAATCTCCAAAGTTGAGTGACCTTTTGAGATATTGACCCCTTAATTTTTGTGCCTTACTAGTATGATCTTACAAAATGGAGTTTGGAATTGACTTTGCCCTCATAATTAATTACTGTGTTGTTTTATTGTAAACCTTGACAAGAGTTCTTAAATATATATTTTTTGTTAGCCGGAAAGTGGGTTTGTTCACTCTTTGATGCCTTACGATTTTGATATTCTAAGTTAGTTTATATTAACTTATGGTCGTTGGTTGATCATCGCTTTTAATGCATTAGGGTATTTAGGTGGATATTTCTTCTCATACCTACCTTACTTGGTTCTTGTCATACTTAATTACTAATAAATAAAAAATAAAAAAAAGATTGTTTAGTGCCTATGATGATATCCAAGTAGTAGCATTTATTTATTTTTCTCTATTTTCTTATATTAAATCATTGAATTGTTACTTACATTTTATTTGTTTGTGTTTGCATGTGTAATCTATCCGGTCCTCATGGATTCTATTCTTGCATTTTCCTATTGGGCCACGGAGGCCCAATTATTTTTATTCGAGTCAGCCTGCCCCTTAAAAATTGAAGAATAAGTCCCGAAAAAGGCGTACAGGTTGCAGGAGATCGTATATGTTAAGCATGCATAATAAAGTGTTGCAAATCGGAAAGATTGAGGAAATTGAGCCAAAAGCCTACATTTTGAAAAATTGTATTTTGTTATTCTGGGCCTAAGCCTACTTATGTTTATTATTTTGTTAGTGTTTAGGACAGGTGAAATATTGGGCCTAAGGCCCAAGAAAAGTGAAGAATCCTAAAATCTTACCTTACGTACAATTGGTACAGATGTTATGCAAAAGATTTAGGAAGACTGAGTTCAGACACGCTGAGAATACAGAATGAGCTTGTCGATGCCCTTGCAACCATATCGTCCATGATACAACACCCAGAAAAGAGTTATATCGATCCACTTGAGATAGTTTTAAAAGAACAACCAGCACATTGTTCACATGTGGAAGCATAATAGGATGGGAATCCATGGTATATCGATGTGAAAGAGTACTTAGAAGATGGCAAATATACGGAAAAAGCAACAAGTATTCAGAAGAAAACAATCCGAAGAATGGAAAACAACTTCTTTTTGAATGAAAAGGTCCTTTATAAGAGGACTCCTGATCTAGGGTTACTAAGATGTGTGGATGCTGCAGAAGCTATGAGATTGCTTGAAGAAGTGCATGCTGGAGTGTGTGGGACGCACATGAATGAGTTTACATTAGTAAAGAAAATCCTAAGAGCAGGATAGTTTTGGATGACTAGTGGACGATTTGTCCAAATATGTCATAAATGCTAGGTACATGGAGATTACCACCCCACAAGCTCAATGTGATGAGTTCCCCTTGGCCATTTGCAGTATGGGGAATGGCTGTTATTGGACTGATTGAGCCTGCTGCCTTCAATGGTCATAGGTTCATTTTGGTCGCCATTGATTACTTCACAAAGTGGGTCGAAGCTGCTTCCTACAAAGCTGTGACAAAGAAAGTTGTGGCCGATTTTGTTCGCAGCAATTTGATATGTCGTTTTGGAGTTCCAGAGTCTATCATCATACACAATGGAGCAAATCTGAATAGTCATTTGATGAAAGAGATATGTGAAAAATTCAAAATTATCCACCGCAATTCAACTGCATATCGTCCTCAGATGAATGGAGTTGTGGAAGCTGCTAATAAGAACATCAAGAGGATAACTGAGAAAGATGATTGACAACTACAAATGTTGGCATGAAAATTTGCCTTATGCTTTGCTAGGTTATCGCACCACAATCCGAATCTCAACTGGAGCAATCCCTTACCAATTGGTATACGGAACAGAAGCAGTGATACCAGCTGAAGTTGAGATACCATCTTTAAGGATTATTCAGGAAGCTGGATTGAGCGATGCCGAATGGGTTCGTGACCGATATGAGCAATTGGCATCGATTGATGAGAAAAGAATGAGTGTTGTTTGTCATGGCCAGTTGTATCAACAGAGAATGACTCGCGCTTTCAACAAGAAAGTAAGAGTTCGAACATTTGAGGTAGGCCAATTGGTATTGAAACGCATTTTCCCTCATCAAGACGAATACAAAGGGAAGTTTGCACCTAACTGGCAAGGACCGTATGTTGTCCACAAAGTACTATCAAGAGGAGCTTTGGTTCTAGCAGAGATGGACGGTAGAGTGTGGCGAAAAGCTATCAATTCAGCTGCCTTTGAAGGATGCTATTTATTTCCTTTATTTCCTTGTAATTGCAGTTTGTTTGTAATCATTATCGCATTATGTTTTGAAACATTCCCTTGTACTTGAACTACGTTCGACCTAAATTCTCAAGAATGAGATATGTAGGCGGCCTATGTCGGCCTTGGTCGTTTCCTTATCAAATTTTCTATTTTTGTCAACTTTCTCGAGATGGGAACTATGTTTGACCTGATTCCTGCCTCAACGAGATACGTAGGCGCCACAAGGGTTCGGTCATATTCCCAATAAGATTTCCATTTCCCCTAATAGTGGAAACTGGGACAGAATTTTTTAGAGGACCTCAAAAATTCTACAAGAAGGGTCATTTCCTACAAACAAGAGTCAAATATCATATCGAAATGTGCAACTGGGAATAATTTTGAGGAGATCTCAAATTCAAGACTCCCGTGATCATCATCATATTTGTTTTTGAAACATCTAACTGGATAGAATATTTGAGAAGGACCTCAAAAATTCCATCAAAGATACCCGGACCTTCGAAGTCAACTTCAATTGCCTCAAATTGACATGTTCTTAAAGGGTTTTAAGTTGCCAGCAAGCTACCTATCATATCAAAATCTGAGACAAAGGGTTTTGTTCGTATCGTGCATGTCGTGACAGTTAATTGGTAGAGATTTTCTTTAAAACTATTTTTCAAAACTTCATGCCTAGCAAATGTTTTAATTTAAATATGATTTTTTCTTTTGTCTACTGCGATTTATTGGATCTACCAGACAAAAGTTCCAGAGATAACGAGACCAGGAGCAAGACGACTTCAACACAGATCAGTGTTCCAAAACTAACATGTTTTTATGGATGCAGGGTATAATAAGATCATCAAAGGAGCTATATTTTATCAACCAACTAGTTCAGGAGAACATATCCAGCAAATATCAAATTAGTGAGTGTAACATCTTCGTTTGATCAAAGAGGTATTTGATAAATTAAAGATTAGTATCTACCACATAAGGCTACGAGATACCGATGAAAATGATGTTATGATCAAAAAGTACCTATCATCATATCAAATATTGATGAAAGACGACGTTCATAGTCAAAATCATATTCAAATTGCCGAGAGGGCCATTGCATATTCAAATTTCCAAGAGGGCCATCATATTCAAATTGACGAGAAGGCCATTTATATTCAAATTGCCGAGAGGGCCATTGCATATTCAAACTACCGAGAGGACCATCATATTCAAGCCGCCGAGAGGGCCATTGCATATTAAATTGCCGAGAGGGCCATTCATATTGAAATTGCCGAGAGGGCCATCATTTTCAAATTGCCGAGAGGGCCATTTATATTCAAATTGCCAAAAGGGCCATTGCATATTCAAACTGCCGAGAGGGCCAT
>NW_006239060.1:745921-761656 GCF_000226075.1 Solanum tuberosum | reverse complement strand
ATATTCAAAATGCCGAGAGGGCCATTGCATATTAATTGTCGAGAGGGTCATTCATATTCATATTGCCGAGAGGACCATCATATACAATTGCCGGAGGGCCATTGCATATTCAAACTGCCGAGAGGGCCATAGCATATTCAAAATGCCGAGAGGGCCATTGCATATTAATTGTCGAGAGGGTCATTCATATTCATATTGCCGAGAGGACCATCATATACAATTGCCGAGAGGGCCATTCATATTCATATTGCCGAGAGGACCATCCTATACAAATGCCAAGAGGGCCATTGCATATTCAAATTGCCGAGAGAGTCATCATATTCAAGCTGCCGAGAAGGCCATCATATTTAGATGCCGAGAGGGACATCATATTCAAACTGCCGAGCGGGCCATTGCATATTCAATCTGCCGAGAGGGCCATTGCATATTCAATCTGCCGAGAGGGCCATCATATTAAAGCCACCGAGAGGGCCATTGCATATTCAAATTACCGAGAGGGCCATCATATTCAAACTGCCTAGAAGGCCATCATATTCAGATGCCGACATGGACATCATATTCAAACCGTCGAAAGGGCCATCATATTCAAACTGCCGAGAAAGCCATTCATATGCACATTGCCAAGAGGGCCATTGCATATCAAAACGCCGAGAGGGCTATTACATATCAAACCGCCGAGAGGGCCATTGCATATTCAGACCATCAAGAGAACTATCAACATATTACATCAGTCTATTTTACTGCTTCGATATCAAAAAAAGAGTACATTGAAGAATTATATTGAAAATATGCGATACGAGCTTTATTTGCTTTACGTTAAACTGAAAGTAGTTGACGTTAAATATTCAAGGAGAACAATTAAGTGCCAACATGGTAAATGACACTATCTCTCCATTTGAAGTATATTTTACACTAATGAATTTTATCTCAGTCTTTGTCGAGAGCATCCGAGAGCATGAATACTCAAATCAAACCACAAGCGCGGACGACATCAAAAGGGATGCAGCACAACGTGAAGTTTTTTCTTAGCAGCGAACTGGGACATAGTCCAAAGAAGAGAATCAAACTCTTAGGACGCGAGCTTGAGGAGCGACTTCCACCACAATCAAACCACACCCCTATCAAAAGGCATGTGGGCATTTCCTTGGGTTTATCAGTTCCAATTTCGCATCCGGAAAACTTTCCTCTCTCACCGGAGGCAACTTTCCAATCTGAGTGTCAATGCACCAAGAGCTTTGGAAATTATGTCCGTGTAAGTTCTTAATTATGGGTGTGAAGTGCACCACATTCATGGCTAAGAGATTGCAAGCCTCTTTTTCATACTCGACTTACTTTGTCATTTTCCAGAACCAAAGGTTATCTCACATAATAGATTTCTTTTTCAACCGATTGGGTCCAATTACAAGCAACCTGATTTCCTAAGTTGAAGGATATGTAGGTGAGCTCAATGTTGAAAACTCGGTTGTATTCCGACATTCTGTCTTAGATCTTACTCCCGAGCGTTCTGGTATCTTCATAATTCGATATCGGAATAACTTTTGAACCCTTCGATAATCATGTGTCAAATCAACCGTGTCGAACTACAATTGAACGGAATTCTCATATAGCCTCAGATATGTAGGAAACCTGATACCGAGGTTCGGCCATAATTCCTAAAGTCCGTACCAAAATTTATTTCCTATAGATGAAGATGTGGTCGGTCAAAAATTGGATTCGTCAATTTCATTTGCCTCGAATTTCTTTCATCAATCCAAGTCAAACGAGGGACAGTTGTTGACACCTAAATTTGGACCTCCATATTATAGATTAATCATCGAGCTTCTTCAATTTCAAACGATTTAAAATAATTAGTTTCACAAATTTTCAAAAAAATCAAAAATATTTTGCAAGTTTATAAATAGTCTATCATTTTTTATAATTTTTAGTTAATATATATGTTTTACACAATTATGTGTATAATTAGTATATTTTATAAAATATTTGAAAATCATCACAGAGGATTTTACATCTTAGTTAAATATCTTATTAATTTACTTTAGTCTAAGTTATAGTTATAATTTCAAGTTAATTAGTTGTAATTAAATTAATTATTTCTGCAATCGAATTAATTATTTTATGTCGTTAAGATTAGGAAGCTCGTTAATTAATTTATGAAAATTTGTCTTGTTGTAATTTTTAGTCAATTGCTTATCCTATTCTTAACCATTTAAAGGACCGAATTTTGGGCCCTTTTTCCCAATTACCAGTAGCCCACTTCTTAATTACCATTCAATATTCCTCCAGCACAATTTCCCTTTCCCAGCTGGCCCACTCTTTCTATACATCAATATAGCATACCCATTTCAATTCAAGAAATCCAATTCAATCAACAATACAATACAACATACCATACGTACATACCCAGCACCAAACGACCCCTGTACTCTTCGTTCTTCTTCCTTTTTCACGCAGAAACCGACCCCACCTCGTTCTTCCTCATTCAGACGCAACCCAGAAAATCTCAGCAAATCCAAAAATCTCATCCAACTACTCTGCAAACCCATACCCTAGCAGTCTCAACATCGATCATTTCATCCCCTTCTCCTCCTTTCGCGGAAGTCACTTTATTTCCCATCCCTTACATTGTTGCCTCGAAAAGGAACAGGTAGATTCAAAATTCAAATGGATTTTACCCCCCTAAATCTACCCTTTCATCCCTCTATAAATAGCCTCCTTAGTTTTCATTCAAGGGGGGCGGGCAGAGAAAAAAGAGTTTTGAGTTTGAGTTCTTTGGCAATAGTTATTTTACACTTAAAATTTTATATTTAACTTTCTTGTTCTAAGTTTCGAAAAGGTCCCCGCTCAAATTTCTTGGTTTGCCATTCGTATTTGGCTGTTGTGGTGGAAGAATCACTGCCCTCTCAAGCTCGCTGCTCCAAGAAAGGTAATTCCCGCTCCCTCTTACATTCTGATTCAATACAACGTTGTGTGTTCATTTTTTTATATGAGTTCTATTGTTAAGTGTAGTTAGTTCCTTGTCTTAATGTTTTATTCTTCTTTAGCGTAGCTATCCCCTGATTCCTGGACAGTGAGCATGAGTGAATATTAATAAGGCTAGCTATATCCATTTAATTTTATTTGTAATATTCTACTGTTCATTTGGTCTCAGTTTAGAGTATATTTACTGTACAGTTTTGCTTCTTCAGTGTCCTTTGGTTATTCACTTTGTTGTTTTGAATTACGGTAAAAGTTTCTTATCATGTTTACCTAATCTCGTAGTATCTACTTTCGTTCTTGCTCAACTCGAACACTATCCATATCCCTTTGTGTTTTCAGCTTGCGTTATCATGTTTGTAATTCACCTTAGTCTTGTTTTAATTTGGTTCGTATGTTCGTAGTTGGTCTTTTCCTAAATATGTGTCTTGCCTTTCACATTTAGTCTTCGAAATGGGGTTGCAAAAAATCTAATTGTTGTCTTTCTTTTAAGTGTAGCTCTGTTTTTTTTTAAATGTTAGTCATTAGTCATGAAATTTTTATTTAATATTGTAGTTGTTCTTCTTTTAGGTATCCATTTTCATGTTGATATGCTTCTTCATAATCTGAGATACGTTATAGTATCGTGTGAATCTATTTTCATGTTGGTCTAAGTTAATAGTGTGTTTTTTTTTAGCATAATATTTTCATGCTTCCTTCGATTTAGCCATCATATAGGTCTGTCTGATAAACATGAATGCTATTTGAATGTTGTTTGATATCATGATCATGCTTTTGTTTAACTTCCTTGTCAAGTCCTTTAGTTATAACTTCCATTGTTTGGTTGGAAAAATTGTTAACTTAGCTCATATTCTTATTATTCACTTACTTCCGAATATACATCGAGTCCTATGTGCTAAGGCTGTTTGAATTGATAATGCAACTGGTTCGAAATGCTACTTTCATGAACATGTTGTAGATTTTGATAAGTTGTTTTCTACTACTAATTTGCATTGGAATTTACTGTAATAGAAAAGATTAGGTCTTGTTTCACTCCTCGTCTTATAAATTGACCTCTCCTACTAAAGTAATCAGCTTGGATGCCTTATCGCAATAATATTTGTTTAAGGTAGCTGTGACATTAACTTTAATGTGTTTATTTCGAGTAAAAGGAGGTTGTTCAAGTTCAAAGTTGTGGGTTGTTTGAAGATATTCTAATTCGGGTTCTCAAATTCCATATTCATATAAGGTGTTGTTTGTTATCTTCCTTACTAGATCCCATCTTCTCCCTTAGCATTTATATTTTTAGCCAAATCACTTGTATGACTTATTAGTTAGCTAAAAAATTCTAGTTTGTCATTTTAGAATTGTTAAGAATATAGTAGTTGGGTTTCATCGCCTCAAGACACTCTTTCTTTAAGGAAATTGAATGCATTTTTGGTGCCTAATTAATGTAGTTAAGTAATACATCAATTTTGTTTGCCATTTTGTTTTTAATTGCCCGATTTTTGCTCATGTGAAGGAAATTTCAGGCATGCCATATGTTTGTTTATGGACTAATTTAGTGGCCTAGACTAGTTTAAATGTATTTATATGTTGTGCTCTTAATTGAATCTAGTAAGTCCTTGTTATTCTTCCCTGCTAGATCATCATAGTCCCATTAAGTTTATTAAAGATCATTGCAATAATTCATTTTACCATAAGTTGTGTAGTTTCATTTTAATGCCCTGTTACCAGTTTAAATATTAATTTGCATTTCCTTGCTCCTTTTACATGTGAAATTTTCTCGGAGTTCAACATAAACTCCTATCTCCTCTCCTTGCATCTCCTCGTTGGGCTAAAGGCCCAATTTTACCTCTTAACGGGTCAGCCAAAAAATCAAAGCAGTGTACAGGTTGGAGGCAAAACAAGGCTAGAAACTGGAAGAACAAGTCCCCATAAGCTGGTACAGGTTCGGAAGACAGGGAACGGGGCTCATATACGAGTTGTATACATTGATATACAATTTGTGTATACAAAAACAGAATTGAGTAAAAGCCCCAAAAATTGCAGCAAAATTGGCCCAAAAAGGAGGCCCAAATTCAATCTCTCCCTTACTCTTTAATTATTTAATTGTGATTACTTATTGTTTGTTGTTTAACTCTAAATTTAGAATTATTAATTAACTTAATTAAATTCCCCAAAAGATGAGTTATTTTCTTTGTGTTGGTTTACTTTTAATACATTTACTGTTTTTGTGTTCATCTATTTTATTAATCAAGTATATTGGTCAAAATGTAATATCTTCAATTAAGTTAAGCCTTTGGTTCTTAAAAAGAGATGTTCTTTAATGTTTTCACTTAATCACATTTATTCCTTTTAAAATTATTTTTTAAGTTAAAGTATTTTTCTCAAATAAACTTTAAAAATGTTAGTCAAAACCTTTTCAATTAATTAAAAAAAATAAAAAATATACTTACTTAGTCATTTTCTCAAAAAGGTTAGTCAATTCATTTAAAAAATGATTTTTATGCTTTAATTTATTAAATTGGTTTAAATTATTATTTCAAAAATGTATTAAATAAATTCTAATTAATATAGTTTTATTAATATTTTAATCACTTGTATTTCGAGTCAAATGTAACACTTCGGATTCCTTTCTCTAAAAATAAAATAAAATAAAATGTGGCATTTATTTAACTATTTTCTCAAAGCTAATCAAATATTGTAAATTATTATTTTTATGTTAAATCACTCTTTTCTAAAAATAGTCAAAATATATTTTTTGTCAAGTCACAGGTCAACCGCATGTTAGCGGACGCTTTGAATGCTTAAACCCTTCTCGAAGTGTAAATTGAACCGCGAACCCCCTTTGGTATTTTCAAATGATTTTTTCTGTTTAAATTTTTGAAAATTATAAGTTTTCTTAATTTCTTTAAAAAATTAAGTGATGACTCTTTTTCCTAAGTATTTTTCTCAAATTATTTTTATACTTAGAACATTTCAAAATAGTAATTTTTCTAAACATAGTAAATTACGGCATAACATCGATAACGACGTGAGAGAAGATTTTCTATATAATTACACTAATCTTCATTTCCCTCGTCAATAAGGGAGAAAATTTCTATAAAAGAAACTTAGCTTCAAATTTTTTGTTTCTCATTCACTCCAACACTTAACTATGAACTCCAATATTTCTAAATAACTATCTTTACAAGAGATACCTGGTGAAAATTTCTAGCTTTTGTCTCATATTTCAAACGATCCTATTAAAATTTAAGTTTTATGCTGTGATAATTTAAACAATTATTTGTTTCAGTCACATAAGTAAAAAGTTAATAAGCATATTTTAAGGATACACATTATTATATTAATTAGTAATATGATAAATATAGCCAAATAGAACATATTTTTAAACTACATAACACTATTAATATGATAGTGAGTATGACACAAATTCTATCAAATGTTCTTTTGACAATATTCAATTGAAGAACTTTGACATTTTCCTTTCTTCAAGTCCAATTTCAAAAGTCAGCCAGAGTAGAATCGTGAAAAGTCAAATATAGGATAACTGTGTCAAACACAAATAGTTTTATGAACAAATATAAGGATTTAATTTATATTGGGAAAATTGTATGTAATAGCAAATTATTAATTTAAACTAAATGTTATAGCCATAATTTCTTTTATTTGTAATTCGCAGCAAACATTCCATGTTTTTTGTCATCCCATTTGTATACCGAAATATACAAATGCATGATCCATTTGTATACCGAAATATACAAATGCAGGACCCATTTGTATACCAAAATATACAAATGCAGGACCCATTTGTATACCGAAATATACAAATAGACTGAAATATACAAATGCAGGACTCATTTGATACCGAAATATACAAATAGACCCAAATACATATTTTTATATATAGGTATACCGAAATATACAGATTAATAGTCATAGCAAACATAAAATTTGCTATGGAGCGCAATTATACAAACTATAGCTATAACATACACATATGATTTTTATGTTTGCTAAACCTAAAATTTACTCATTTATATTTATATTTATATATAGATGCTGTAAATAATTTTATACAGTTGCTTTTTGATAAATCAGTTATAACATAGTAATTTTGTTTGAATTTATTTTTTATACCATGTAACTGAATTTTTTCACTAGAGACATTTACAAAGAGTACTGTTAATTGTTGCTAAATATATATATATATATATATATATATATATAACGGCAACTAAGTTATTGTTATTAATTAATTGCCGCTAAAGATTATTTTGATGTAGTGTACCAATATACATACTTATTCCTGTATATAGTACGATGACGATAATAAGGAGTAATTAACTTAACTTAGACCTTTAATTTCTTCTTACTGTTTTTTAGAAACTATGCTAGTACGTAATAAAAGCGCAAACATTATTTATAGTGGAGGGGACCTCTTTAAAAAAACTAACTATTAGAGATTATTGTTATTTAATTAGTACGTGATGGCTTTAATTAAGGGACGTTTTCTGTTTGTTTTTTCAAACATATATTCCTTTTCAGTTGTCTTTGTAGAAAAATCAACTTTAGGGATTTATTAATAATCAGATTAATTGTATTTGTTTTCATGAGCAGCCCTTCGATTCTCCTGTATCTTTTGACAATATTCTATATCTACATGTTAATTAGTACTCCATTATAAAGTGATTAGCTAATTAATATAATTATAGAATCTAATAGAGCACTTAGGTATAGAGATGCATGAATCATGGCTATGATGTCGATATATTATATAGTGATTACGATCAAGAAGTTGTCATGGTGATTACGTATGTACTTAATTTGATAAGTATATATAGTTAGAGGCTTTGAAGGGTTAATTTAATATATTGAGGTGAGAAATTCGGTGGCAGAGCTAGGAGTTTGGCAAAGGAAGTCTACATTTTCTTCTCAATTGCGTTAATTAAATATATACACTCATATTAACTAACATTTAATCTATGTACATTATATAATTTTCTAGCAAATGATATGCACCAGATCACCTTCGCCTAGGTAGATCCCCATATAAGATTCTTAAAGTTAATATATAGGAATATTAGATTTGGTTGGTATACAAGTGGCTTTGTTAATTTAACATGTGTTGGTTGTACTTAAGTGAAATGAATGAGATCATGCGCACCAAGTAAGCATAATGTATTCATAGAATGAGAAGCTAGGTGGTGCATGCATTTACACATGGGGAACTAACACCGGACGGGACGGGATGAGACGGAGAAAGTTGAAGCAAGATGGTGTTGGTCTGGGATGAACCGGGCCAGGATGAATCAGGACGAGCTGATGGTCCCATCCCATTATAAAATGGAACGGGACGGGTGGGATGTGATAATTGAGATTGTGGCTTCTAATTTATTTATTTTTTAAAATCACCTATAACGAAGCTAAAAGCCTTGAAATTTATTCAAATGCATTTTTAGTGTAATATTTTGAAATGCAATTTTAACATTTGATGAGAAAAATGATATGAGACTTACCAAAACGGTTTATAGAAAAATAAAATATTAGATGATAATTGGGGCCTATTTCAAATAGAACCATTCTTTTTGAGTTATATACGTTGACAATCAAATTCTTCTTACAATATCTCGTGTAATGTTATATCATATATAAAAAAATTATTTAATACAGTTATTTACTAAAGCTATAAGCTATTTCACTAAGTTATTGTTTATATCTATTTTCCGTGAACTAGATTTTATTTTACTCTATCAAAAATTGCTTATTAAAAAATATTATAATATTTTTTTGATAAGACTAATACATTTTATTAGGATTTTATTTTATTTAATTAATTTTATGATTATATTTTGCAAATTTAAATTTGACTATTATTACTTTATATAGTTATTTAATGATAAGTAGTATTGAATTAAAATAATAAACTTATTTTGATTTGTTAAAATAAAAAAATAAAGTTAGAAAGAGAAAAAGTCAAAGGTCTATTGACTCAAGAAATTCAAATGATTTTGACGTAGTCATTAATTAGCTTTTGGGAAAATTGCCACTTTATTAGGTTTCATCATTAGTATGTGTCTCATTTTTTTTATATGCTCATGTTGGGTAAAATGATTTTATATTTAAATCATTAATTAAAAGATAATTATACGTAATATTTCTAAAAATATAATTTATGACATCCAAATTAAGGTAGATTATCTGTTAAAAATATAATTGATGACATACAAAATAAGGTAAAGGAATAAGCACACGCGTGTCTATCAATGTGCGTGCTTTCCAGAATTTAATTTTGAGTTTAGTCGTGTTTTAGTACTCCCTCCGTCCCATTTTATGTGGCAACATTTCCTTTTTGGTCAGTCCCAAAAAGAATGTCACTTTCCTTATATGGTAAGTATTTAAAGGTGCAATTCCTCTTTTACCCTTGTTGGTCCCACTTAATCTTAAAATAATACTCTAATACATTTATGAGGAAAGAGAAAAGTGAGTGTACTTTTTAAAGGGCAATTTGGTAAACATTTCAAAGTCTTCATTTATTTCTTAAACTCCGTGCCCGGTCAAATGTTGTCACATAAAATGGGACGGAGGGAGTACTAAAACACGACTAAACTCAAAATTAAATTCTGGAAAGCACGCACATTGATAGACACGCGTGTGCTTATTCCTTTACCTTATTTTGTATGTCATCAATTATATTTTTAACAGATAATCTACCTTAATTTGGATGTCATAAATTATATTTTTAGAAATATTACGTATAATTATCTTTTAATTAATGATTTAAATATAAAATCATTTTACCCAACATGAGCATATAAAAAAAATGAGACACATACTAATGATGAAACCTAATAAAGTGGCAATTTTCCCAAAAGCTAATTAATGACTACGTCAAAATCATTTGAATTTCTTGAGTCAATAGACCTTTGACTTTTTCTCTTTCTCAAAATAACCTATTCAAAGTCAAAACCAACAGAACAGTACCGTTGAAAGTCAAGATTACATTTCCTTGTTTTTTTTTTTTTTTCAGTATTGGAATCAAGAGACTCCTTCCGTTCAATTTACGTGACATCATTTGATTTATACAATAAATTATGATCTAAAATAAATTTTAGATATTTGTGTGACTATAAGTCAGACTAAAAGGAAATCTTAAAATTAAGTTATTTTTTATTATAGAAAGATAACATACTTTTTGTGATAAACTTACGAGAAAAGAAATGTTTATATTAAAAGGAAAGCATAGATTGCCCATTAATTTAACAGGTGAATAAAGTACAACTGTGTGTCTTTCTTTATTAGACATGCATATGCAAAACAACTAAAATAACTCAAAATAGGCGTAGCTACTTATTATACTCATGAGATTTGTCAGATTCCATGCCAAGAAGCTCCTCCAATAACTTATCATCCAAGTACTCAAGTTCAATAACTTCTTTGATCATTTCATTCCCATTGTGAACTGATGAACACGACGTTGATGAAGATGACATTGAATATGATGAAGAATGATGATCAGATGGATACTCATGAGGAAAATTAAGTACTGCAAAACGACCTCTCATTTCAAATGCAGCTTTATCATAAGCTCTAGCAGCTTCTTCCGCAGTAGCATAAGTTCCTAGCCATACCCTCGCTCCATTCTTATTAGTATCTCTTATCTCCGCCGCGTATTTTCCCCATGGCCTCTTTCTTACTCCTCTATATTTTACTTCTACGCATGATTCCTTCTTCTTAGGAGTATTTGAATTATCTTCATTCATATTGTTTTTATTGAATGTTTGTGGTTTGAATATATGTTACAATGTCCTATTTATACTAGACGGGAAAAAAAAAACATTCAAGAATATTAGAATCTTTAATGGGAGTATGTTTCTTTTTTCAGATGGCTATGAAAAAGTCAAACCTTAGGTCTACTATTTATTTAAAACACAACTATGATTTACTATTCAATATTAAAATATTATCTACAATAATTAATCGATTAATTAGAATCTATAGATGTTAATAGGTAGCTAGATACCAAGATGGTCCCTATAGTGATGGCCATAGGATGACGTTCTTCAAGTGTCACGTTAAATACGTATTGAGTTAATAGGGATTAATTGATTTTAATATTATTATATATACATATATATTGGAGAAAATAGAAGTATAATTAGGATATATATATATAGAGGTACAGATAGATAGATCCCCTAAATGATTCTTTAATAATGAATTTTAGCGACCATTAATTAATAGTAATAGTTTCTGTTGAATATGTATTTTTAGAGGCAGTTAACACTTTTTGTAAATGTGACAATATTGATCTAATGATAATTAACTAATGTCGATAAAAAATTTAACACACTTTATTAATGTGTAAATCTATCGTAGTTAAAAATTATTTTTGTGATGGTTTAACTTTTATCACATGTAATTGTACCTAATTGAAAAGGATATTATGAGATCATGCGATATATTACTGATGATGTAAGGCATAGTCTAAAATATGTTATTTGATTACATTAATGATGATGTAAGGCACAGTATGTATTCATAGAATGAGGAAGTCATAGATGTTACGTTAAGCTTAGATATCAATTGACGTAATATACTACTCAATGATTAAATTATTATGGTAATCGGTCCTACTCATAATATTAATTAACACTATGATCAAGCAGTAGCAAGAAGGCTTATCCGATCAGTATTAACATTATGATCCGGCAATTAACATTATTAAAGCTTATATCGACATTATTAGATCCAATGTCAACTAACTAATGTTGTCTAGTGTCAATGTCTTATGTGGTTCCTTTCCGGCCATAAAGTCATTCATGAACTCCTCATATTTGAAAGCGCGATAGAGTGCAGGACTGTCACCATTGACAAGAGCCTTTGCTGGTTCCACTACACAATCTCCAGCAGGAGAAACAAAGGTCCCTAGTGTTATTCGACCACTTTCTGAATTTGTAACTGCACGGTGTTCACAAGCTACTAGCTTATTGTTGCTGATAATCTGCATTTAAATTACGTATCACAAATATACATTGATAATATGTAGTAGTAGTGTTAATTAGAAATTTTACTTATGATGCACGAGTTAAAGTACCTGCATCTGGTAACCAATGATGACAACGAATGCATAGGGAAGTGGTTGAACACCAATCCAGTGACCATCTTTGAAAATTTGAAGTCCATAAACTTGTTGTTGAAGGAAGGTAATGATGTTGGGATCGCAATGAGGAGGCGAACCCATGGCTGAACTTGGGTCTGGACAAGGTGGGTAATAGTTAGCCCCCAGGGCTTGGTCTTTGATCATTTCCTCCCCTAATTCTACTCCCAGTCCTTCACCTATCAGCTCCACTATCGTCGTGCATAACTTCCTCACTTCAGTTGAATATGTTTCAACCAGTTCCCTATACATCGAACATGATCAACAAGGATTCATAAAACCGACCCCTAACTAGTTGTTTGGGACAATGGAAAAAAAGTACTTTGTCTCATTTCTGTACCTTATGACATGACATGTAGATTAACACTAGGAGTGAAAAATGTTTATTTTTTTCACCTTAAACTCTGTATAGAGTCAAATTCAAATACGAGACATGTTCATTATAATAACGTACCTATATCTAGCTGGATTTTCGAGCCAATGTTGTGTGTCTTCTTGAATGGGAATCACAGGTTGTATGAGAAGATCTCTCCAGTAACGAATTTCTCCATTGATATATCGATTTCCAAACACTTTACAGCTCTTATTTGAATCCTCAGAGAATAACTTATCCTTCATCTCGACAGACATATCGAATAACTCCTTGAATAAATCCATCACATCATCCATCAGTTTCTCAGATACTCCATGGTTTATGATCTATACATTCATAATTAAAGCCAGAATTAATCTTCATTAGTACTCATTCATTTAATATATAAAGGAAAAAAGTGAATTAATTAGTAATAGAAACTTTACTAACCTGAAATAAACCAAATTCTTGACTAGCTTTTAGTATTTCTTGGACTAATTCAGCATGATTAATTGTGCTTGATGATGCTTTTGCTAGATCAATTACTGGAATATTGTTACCAATTGAGACAGGTTCATTAGGCCTTTTATCAGGTGGCATTACATAATTTTCAGGCAGGGTGACAATGTTTTTAGCCCAACTTGAAACAAAGTTTGACATTTTTGCTCTGTAAGGAGTATGTTGTTATTGTACTTGGCAAACACTCTATATATAGGGGTATTGATAGCTAGTTAGAAGGTAAGTTATTTTTGGATAAAAATAACATATTATTTGGTTTGTAATTTAGAAATTCGCATAACTAATATATATGTATAAGTTATGACGGAATATGTGTATTATTTTACGTAGGATCGATAGAAGATGACATAACAATGTATACATGAATAACTAATACGCGAATAACTAGGTCATGCATAAAAAAATAGATAGATTTCCTCATTACTAATCCATGTGTTACCAATATCTGCATAACTCTAACCAGCTAAACAACCTCTAAACAATGAGGAGTTGATTTTTTTCCGAATGATCACTTAATTAATTAATAGTTATTAGTTATATCAGAAAATCACTTTTTTATACACTTCACATATAGCAAATATAAAAATCATATTTGGATGTTATAGCTATAGTTTGCATAATTGCTCTCCATAGCAAATTTTATGTTTGCTATGGAGCTTTTGATTTGTATAATTCGCTAGATACATCAAATTTTATACAAAATTGTTCAGTTTTGTATAAATTCATTTATACATTGTAATTTGTATAATAATATATGTATTTGTATAATTATAAGTGTATAGGACGAAAATATATATATTTGTATAATTATAAGTGTATAGGACAAAAATATATGTATTTGTATTTGTATAAACACTTTTCTCTCATTTTATACGAACACAAACGCATTTTATACATTTGTATACCGAATAAATAATTGCATACCGAAAATGACTAATTGTATACCAAACCAGATGGCAAAAAAATGGGATGTTTGCCGCGAATTACAAATAAAATAAATTATGGCTATAGCATTTAATTTGAATTAATAATTTGCTATCTCATACAATTTTCCAAAAATTTAAATCAATAAAAAATATGACTTTGTGAATAGAATATATTTTACTTGAGTTATCGACGTGTTCGCGCTTTGCCACTACATTAGTTTCCCATTTGAAAATTACCCTTTTGTCTCATTTATGTGGTATTATCTTTCCAATTTTTAAAGTCAAATTTGTTAATTTCGATCCTGGTTTTGAACATAAAATTTTTAACTTTTGAAAATATAAAATTACATATCTGAAAATTACATAAAACATATTATAAATCATAAGAGTAATAATTAATAATTTGATCAACATGGATTGTGGTACAGTGATATTCAAGCCCTAGATATGAAAAAAACTTGTTGGAAGCGCAACCTCATATAGCCTATAGGTCCTGCAGTGCATCCGGTGAGAAACAATAAAAAATCAATAATTTAAAATACATATAAGAATATTACAATAAAAAGAAACGTTTCATACTCAAAATCCTACCACATAAATTAAAAAGGGCAAAAAGTGGCAAATTACATATAAGATGCAAGACCAACTCTATCTAACTATTTCTGAACAAGAAATTAAAGTAGGAAAAATATAAATATAACGTAATTTCTTCAAAAACTAAAAAAAAAAGAAGCAAAAAGTGGCAAATTTACCTATATAAAGGAGCAAGACCAACTCAATCTATATTCTAGTTATTTCTGAACAAAAAATTAAAGAGAGAAAAATATAAATATAACGTAATTTCTTCTCTTGGTTAAGCACCGCAGTTACAAGTCCCTTTCCTATCTTTTAAGGTATTTCTTTTTCGAAGGAATGAAGATAATGGCAGAATAAAAGGTATTTCTTTTAAAGGTATTCCAGAAAGTCCTTTCAATTTAATTTGCAGCTTGAAATTTGTTACATAATATATAAATGGATTTTACTTATATTCAACGGAAGTTTAAATTTTTCATACAACCAATTTAATTTATCGGATACTATATATAAAAGGTTACTTGTCTTACCTTCCAGATAATTGATTCCATTTGTTCTGAGTTGTAACGATCCATTCCAGTCATTATGAGTAGGCAAATAGTGAAGGAATTTGGTCCAGAAATTTTTTCGTATAGTGACTCAAATTGTTTTGCCTAGGTGAGTCTCAGACGGAATTTGAACTAGGTGCGGTTTTGGGCTATCCGGGAATGGGTGGGGTATAATGTAGAAGCTTGGTTGATATATTCTTGTACATGTAGTCAAGACATTAAGAAACCTGTAGGGCTTCATGGAATCGAATTCGGGCTAGTAGAACTTTCAAAGTCGAATTCGGTGTGAAAATGATAGTTCAAAACATCAAGGAAAAAAGGTATGTTGTGAAAAAAATGAGATTTTCAGAAACATCTGAGACTCTGAAGTTCGCATATTCCGCTATACCGAACCTCAGACCGCTACATAAGAGTTTGCAGACCATTATAGTAGGGTAAGCCCGCTATAGCAGGCTGGGTCGCTATAACGGCAAAGGCGAAACGAGATTTAATTTTATGCAAATTAGCTCCAAACCCTCTTATTTTATTTTATTTTATTTTTCAAACCCTCTTATTTTTTGCACTTTTGTTCTTGAACTTAGGAGGGGTGATTTAGGGTTGTTTGCACTCAATTTCCAATTGAATTTATTGGTAAATATAAGATTATTACTCCCCAACCTTGTACATTGATTCTTGAGCCTTAGAATTTAAGATATTCCTCTT
>NW_006239060.1:726558-741324 GCF_000226075.1 Solanum tuberosum | reverse complement strand
TGGGTGGGTGGGTGGATTTGACATGATTTCATGGTCGAAAAAATCCTAAGTTGGGAAGGATGATCATGAATTGGCTTAGAATTTGATTATAATTCGGATATAATTAGGCCTTTGTGATTGTTTGTTGCTTGTATATACTGTTTTTTTTTACAAATAAAGATATTATATTAACAACTAATATCCTTCATTACAGAATAGTGGCTGTGAGGCCTGAAGTTGGGGGTGGAGACTAGAAGTAGAACTATTACAATATTTTGTAGTAGGCATTGAACTGATAAGACGAACAAAAAGAATTCCCACTTTATCTGCTTCCACTAGCTTTGAAACAAACAATGACTGGTCTTCCAAATATTTCCAAATAGTTGCTTGTATATACTTATTGTGTTAGACCAAGAACTAGTCAAGACACTTCGAAAAGAAAAAACTTGAGTTCTTTAGAGTTTCCAAGAAGCTTGATTCGATGTAAGTTATGGTTGTATGTTTTTTTTTATGTATATATGCATGTCTACTACTTATAGTACCATTGTACAATACATGTTAGGGAAAACATAGAGAGACATATGAAATGACATTATGTTGATAATCTCATGCATGAACTGGTTATGTGACTTGTGCTTTAATTTCAAGTGTAATTGTTCATGTTTTTTATCGTGTATGATTGTCTGTGTTTGTTGGTTAGTTCGGGTACCACATCTTGTACAGGATATTCCCACGGTTGACTCAAATACCACGCTCTGTATGTACTAACGATTGACTCGAATATCACGCCTAGTACAAAATATACATATATGATTGACTCGAATATCATGTCGCTTCACTAACTATGGATGGATCAGGTACCACAACGGTACACTAACAATTTGACTTTGGGTTTTATGAGAGTACTGGGTATGTGTTCATGGTTTCATGAGAAAACTGACATAGCATTTGTAATCATGTGGTACGTGTATCCAGGTATTTTTTATTTCATAATATGTGACTGGGAGTCGGTATTAATAATTGTTTATGTATTGTTCTGAGTTACTGTACTATGGTAAGTTGTTTACATTCATATCTTGGACTGTTCATGTGATCCTATCAATATATTGTGGTTTGTGTACCGACACGACACATGTTCTTTCCTTATTAAGTACAAGACATCTTCATGCAGCTGATCCAAGACCTTATAAGTTAAGGGACGTCTAATTTTAAATCCAAAAGTGAGTTGTTCATCCATGCTGCCGTGCATTCCTTTGTTCTTTTTGTCCATCTTTCTGGGCTAAGACATTCTCCATTTTGTTTAGTGCTTTAAGCTTCGGGGTTGCATCCCCTTTACTTTAGGCATTAAAGTTTTGATACCGCTCTTTTAGTTCTTAAGGATTTATTTCCAAATAATTATTTTTGGTTATTGGATTGAGCTTATGAGGACTTAATTCTTTAATTTAAATTGTATGACTATTGATTGGGTTTATGGAAACTCAATATTTAGCTATTTAAAAACTGTTTTCTTGCTATTTATTTATGATGAATTGCTTTAAATAAATGATATTTTGGGTTAGTTATCATTTCTCCCGTCATGTAGTTTAGTGTGGATGTCACTCACGACAATTTAACATGAGTAGTTACCTCAAACTATCCTTTTAATTGATCTGATGATATAAATATTTTATATTGCAAGTGTACATATGCTAAGATAGATAACATGAATCGTAACTTATTAAAATATACCTATAGTGTAAAATTATTGGCATGATCAGTAAATACGAATTAGATCTATCAAATTACGGAATTACAATGTATTAAACTCCTTAATTAAAAATATTTGTTGTCCAAAACTTGGGTTAAAAATGATGCTAATTGAAAGTGTCAACTTTTCAAAGTGTGTTGTTTAGCGCAAATTAAGGTACGATGTCTGTGTATGCTTCAATTTTAATCATTTTATCGTTATTTTTTATTTTATTTGTCATACTCATTAAAGGTCTATATCTCCTTTAATCCTACAAATCTAACCTATCTTATCATCATCATCATCATTTATTTTTCATTTTTTATTGTTTAGTCAATTTTCCTTTTAATTTTACCATTCAATTTTTTTTTTAATCTTGTATCTATTTAGATCTTTGTTTATCCAAGGCTCTGGACGTGATGTGGGGAGTTGAAGAATAAAAAAAAGTCTCACATCGAGTATTGATGATGATATATATATATATATATATATTTTATATATATGTGGTAGTTTTATAAGGGTTGAATAATTCTCTCCCTTTTGAGCTAACTTTTAAAATATGAGCTAGATGCAACTTCTAAATTTACACACTTTTTATAGGAAAATCAAAGTTAAACCACCGGAATTCGATTTAATTTTGGGTCACAAAATTGGCAAATCAGTTGAAACCATTGATAATGTTGACCATAGTCAAACCTATTCATTCAAAACTCCAAATCAACTAATAACCAACCCAATGGTATGAATTACCTCCGAGTTATAAATTATTCTGGACCTAATTAATGAAACAATCGAAATCCAATTTGAATTAGTTAATCCAAAATGTTAATTTAGTTAAACTTTCAATTTTTATTTTTATTTTCTAAAATTAGATATTCTTCCCCGACATGTATCCTATCACTCCAAAAATAATGTCATCCATCTCCGCAAGTTAAAAATTACAATAAAGCTACGAAGAGGATATTTCAAGGGATAGGGGGTCCAAATACCAAAACGACTATATGGATCGATGTAAATTTTCAACATAAAGAATTTTAACTTGTATACATTGATAATATAATCTACTTTAAAACTATGTATATTGCAACATTACTTGTTATAGAAGATTGTTGTTGTTTTTTTATATAATTAATATTCTTTCTATTTAACAAGCACTATTTTGTAATTGTTTTCTAAATTTTAAATAAATTTATTTGTATTAAAAAAATATATTGTGTGTATAAGTTGGTAGCCTTTTACTATGAATTGACCAGACAAGACAAAGATTACAAGGAAAACAACAAGATAATGATTCTAATAGGAAAACGATAAGATAATGATGTTATTGGAAAAAGTTATCAAAGTAAATCATTTAGCACAATTTAATAATAGAATTGGTTGATATATAATAGGGATAAGGGTCTGAAAAATACCCTAACTTTGGTCGAATTTGTTGTTGCGATACTAAACTTTCACGAGGACTTATTACCTCCCTACTATTTAATACCTTATTTTAAACATATATATTTGCCCATGTGGACATAAAAAATAATGCCAAATTATAAATAGTAATGTGTCCACATGGACACATATATACCTTTAAAATACACTATTAAATAGTTCAGTGGTAAAAATACACTATTAAATAGTTCAGGGGTAAAAAATACACTATTAAATAGTTCAGGGGTAAAAAATACACTATTAAATAGTTCAGTGGTAAAAAATACACTATTAAATAGTTCAGGGGGTAATATGTCATCATGAAAGTTTAGTATTGCAACAGCAAATTCGACCAAAGTTGGGATATTTTTCAAACTCTTATCCCTATATAATAACTAATGCATTAATTTTCTCTTCTTCAAAACTTCTGAGTGATTTCAATTAGGATGCAAATGCATAGTCTTTTAAAAATGTCTGCATATATAATATGAAAATGAAAAGTAAAGAATGTTTTCAACAATTATAAGAAAATCTATCACATACAAGAAAATCGATTGTATATGTTTTTATGTAGTTCCACCTTATTTTTGTTCTTCAAAATGCATGATATAATTGCTAGTACTTAGTAGTCCGCCATTGGTGTGTGGTCATACAATTAATATAAAACTAACTTAGAGAAAAAAATATTTAAATATGCTAAAATGACTAATTGAAAATTATTCTTCCAGCACAATTTGAAATTAAAAAAAAAAAATCAGGCCAAGATATTTCAAAATTGAGATGGTAGTATTATAAAGATATCAAGTTTCATCAACTATCCTAACACAAAGAGATTACTCCATTACTAAAAATAGATTTAACAAAAATTTAATACAAGAAAAAGCCTAGAAAAAGAGACCAAGATTAAGAGCCCGTTTGGATTGGCTTAAAAAAAGTAGTTTTTAAGTAAAAAATAAAAAGTAATTGAAATGATTTTTAAGTCAAAAAATAAAAAGTAGGGGAGACCTACTTTTGATTTTTGACTTATTTTAAGTTATTTTTTACCTTGTCAAACACTTCCTTACTTATTTTAAGTCATTTTTTTACTTATTTTAAATTATTTTTTATATTTGTCAAACACTTCCAGGAGTCAAAAATTGACTTAAAAGTAGATTTGACCAACTTTTAAGTCAATCCAAACACCCTCTAACTCTTTTCTTCTCCTTAGAAAACTTAAAAAACTAAAAAGGAAGAATACTAAATGAATGATAATTGGATATTCTTCCTTCTACAAACATATGCCTATTTATAGAAAAAAATTAGCCAAGCCTTGATTGATATTTTGCAAGACATATCAATATATCAATGAGGTTTTGACATGATAATTTATCATGCAATCTTGATGAAATTTTGGCATGACTATTATTATGAAACTTTGGTGAGAAATTCAAATGTCTTTGTGAGAAATTTTATGATTTTATCTTTTTTTTTACCTCTCCATTAACGGGCCTGTATCCATTTCATGTTATATGTGTGGGCTGACAATATTGTAGGCCTGTTGAAGACCAGCAAGCCCGTAATGGCAGACACACTAGGTTAAGACATTTAACTATAAATATGAGATTAAGTCCCTTCTTCTGTCTTAATCTAAGACATATTTTATAAGGTGTCAGCCGTCATAAGCTTAAGTAGAAGAACACTCAGCCAGCTCATTTTCAGTTGTTCATTACCATGGCGAATGAAGGTGCACACCTCATTTTGCCTATTTTACTATATTATATAAGTGTTCTCAATCTATATAATTATTAACAGTTGTGTTTATAATATTTTCTAACAATTGATCAATGTCAAAAAAAAAAAAATTAAAGTTGGAGTGATAACATGATACGCAACTAAGAATGTAATGTTTGCAATAAAATAGTCATGGGAGTTTGTGGGCTAGTTGATTGATTAAAGTATACATGTCTCAATCTTTTTTTTAATTTAATCAATAAAGAAATAATTAAGTACACTATTTGCATAAGCACCAGCCACATGTACTTAATTATTATTAATTATAGCATTAGATACACTGATCCATGTTTAAATTTACTTGAATAGAAGAAGATTTGAAGGCAATTATGGAGAAACATAACACAAAATGGTTCAATGTTGAATGTGTGCCTGAGTGCTTTACATTTTCCAAAGAAGAAAGACCAGGTGATGCCCCTATACCCATATGCAACAAAATCCCAGTCATTGATCTTGGAAAATCACAAAAAATTGAAACAATCAAGCAACTTTTGCAAGCTGGTCAAGAATTTGGATTTTTCCAGGTATACTAATTTCCTTTTTTCTCAAAAGAGGAAGCAATCTTTCAATCCTATAAAGATAGAGATAAAGTTTGCATACTATTTATCCTTCTCAAACTACACTTATGAGATTGTACTGCATACGTTGTTGTTTCAAGAAAAAACAAGCAGGTTTTTAAAATTTTAGTATGGATCTAAATTGTTGACCTGAAATCCCGTATATGTTATATATGAAAAAAAACATATAATAAATATATGTATGTGTGTGTATGTATGTATGTGTGTATGTGTATAAAATAATTAAATTGAATCGCATTTGAATTCGATGTCTTTAAATCTTTAATCCACTTCTAGAGTCTAGACTAAAAAATATTGTAGGTGATGAGAGGCGGATGTACCCAAATAAGTTCATTCGAATTTAGTAACTTTACCTTAGAACTTGAGTACTATTATGTTAAAATATTCACTAAATTATGAGATAATTGCAATGTATATTCTCATTTGAATTCGATGTCTCTAAATCTTTAATCCACTTCTAGAGTCTAGCTGGCCTAAAAAAGATTGCATGTTATGAGAGGCAGATGTAGCCAGACAAGTTCATTCAAATTTAGTAACTTATCTTAGACGACCTTGACTATATGTTAAAATATTCACTAGATATGAATGAACAAACAATATACGTTCTGAATCTAGTAAATTGTATGTGATGTGATAGAATTCCAAATTCGAATTCATAATTTTTAAATTCTGAGTTTTTTTCTGTAGGTGATCAACCATGGAATCCCAGAGAGCGTAACAACTCAAACAATGTCTACCTTTGAAGAGTTTTTCAACAATATGACTGACGAAGAAAAAGTTAATGTGCCAACCAGAAAAGGCTGGATCTTCACAGGGAGTGAGGAAGAAGTTAAAAATGGTGTTCATTTATGGAGGGATAATATAAAACACCCTTGTCACCCTCTTGAGAAATGCATGCAAAGTTGGCCAGATAAACCACCTACCTACAAGTAATTAAACAATACTAATACCCCAAATATATACTTGTTCTACTACTTCTCATTCTATTTTAGTCGTTTGTGCTTAGCTAATTTAATTTTAAAAGCGAGCAATAATTTGTGCTTGACCAAGGTTTTCATAAATAGTTTGGGTGACAAAAAAAAAAAAAAAAATTTGTTTTTGCTTTTCAAATAAAGTTTCTTCTACTACCCACCCCCCCTTAAAAAAAAAATTGTCAAACACCTCAAATCTCTCTCTAATATATAAATATATACTTTTTGACTTTTCTGAAGATTAGCTAAACAGACTACTTACTACAATCAAGTAGAAATTGAATTAAACTATTGACGATTTTTTTTTTTTTTTATCAATTATAGAGAAGTAGTTGGAAGATACGTAACGGAAATAAGGAAGTTGAGTTTGACAATTTTGGAGCTAATAGGCCAAGGATTGGGAATTGAAAGAGGCTACTTTGATGAAGAAAGTGAAGTTCAATTGTTGTCAGCAAATAATTATCCAGCATGTCCAGATCCAAGCTTGACTTTAGGCATACTAAAACATCTTGATCCAAGCCTCATAACAATAATATATCAAGGCAATGTGAGTGGTCTTCAAGTTTTGGTAGATGGAAAATGGATGTGGATTGATGCTGTGCCAAATGCTTTTGTTGTCAACATAGGCAATCAATTAGAGGTATGTAGCTACCTATAACCTATTATATAGTATATAATTGTATTCAATAAAATATGAACAGTAAACATTATTTTGTGTTTTTTTTTTTATGAATGAAATAGATAATCAGTAATGGGATGCTAAGAAGTGTGATGCATAGAGCAGTAACAAATTCAAAGGAAGCAAGAACATCAATAGCCCTATTTGTGAATCCAACTCCAAACAGCATTGTTGAGCCAGCAAAAGTCTTGTTGAATGACTCTAATCCACCTCTCTACAAATCAATTATCTACAAAGATTTTATCAATGCTTCCAAAGCTTTTGGTGCTCATACTGATGTCATACAAAATGACGCGTAATCCAAGGCGCGTTTGGACATGATTTCAAATGTGTGATTTGAAATATAATCAGGTTGATTTGAAATTTGGATCTCTTAAGTTATATTTTTAGTTTGTGAAAACTACCAAAACTTTTATTCCAACTCTTTATTGTGTATAAATAATCCCTTCATGTTGTTGGAAGAATAATTTTCAGTATCTTTAAATGAATTATTGTTTTTTTTAATTTGTGATATTTGATATGTTTTTGTCTTAGGCTGGATTTCTATTTTAATCTTTGTTAGATTCTGGCTCCTAGTTTATACGAGAGTCTAGAAGAGCTTATTGAATTTTGCAGGTACATCTATAGTGGTTGAAATATTCTTAAGAACAATGTCTAACATGCCTCAAGCTTTTGTCAATTTCATACGAATGTTCTTCAAGAAGTTGTTTTTTATAAGATTTCCAACACATGCATGTTGGGCATGAGTCTCTTTTTTATAAAATTCAAAATTATAGGTCTTTTTTGATTAAATATACGTATCAGTCAAATCTGAAATTTCAAATCTTACTTTTTAAAGAATGTTATAATTAAAGTTGAAACTTTGTAGAAATTTCATCAACAAATGTTTTTTTAATCTTTCTTTTCTGCACTTTCACAATAATAGGATCCACTTTAGAAGTGACTTGTACTAATTCTTACTTCAATCAATAATAACTCGCTACTAAAAAATTACTATTATTTTTCAATTAACGTTTTCTACTAAAAGATATTTACTAGCTATTCTCACAAATATTTTGATTGAGTTAATGAGAAAAGAAAAAAATAGTAGTGTTTTCATATGGAAAAATTAGGAAGCTTTCCATTAGTTCAGTGAGAATCTATTTCCTATGTGTTTTCCAAGTGAGCTGGTTCAGAGGGAAATGAGTGGAAATTAAAATCATATTTTTATAATATATATTTCTCGTTGATTCGTGGTGAGAAAAATCTCTGTTTCTAGCACGTGATTCTCATCCTTTCTATTTTGCTCCCTCAGATTCACCTAGCTAGAGCAGTATTGGTGAAAGCCATCTACTCTCACCTAAACACAAGGTCAGTTTTGTTGGTGTGAAAATCTAAGAATCAAAATCAGATTTTTCAAAGTTCAAGTCATGGAGTTGATGCAATGATATAGTAATTTTGATGAAATTTTTTCCATTTCTTCGTACTCTATTGATTAAAAGCATCCAGTAACGCCTCATCGGTTTAGAATTTGAACACAAAAGAAATTGAATAAGTATTGTCCTTTACTCTATGACTGCAAGATATATAAATTTGGACAAATATAATGTAATGAGGCATAACTTCAACATCTACAAATCACTACAATAGATGTGATCTTTAACTACAAAATTGCTAGCTACGGCAAAAATTTCTTCCAAAGTACTCAGTTATATATTAGCTTGTCGCATGGGACTTGTCTGATATGATTTACATCTTTGTGTGATTTGCGAGTGATTGCATAAGTGAGCAGGTTACCAACAAAGTGATCAATCAAAGAGCAGAGGTTACGAGACCCAAACAAAGTTTTAAAAAAATTGTCATTAATGATTCATTTTTTGTGAAAAATATTCCATTTCGTACTTAAATACACGAGTCACATCTTTTTAGTGAGAGAACACAAACTTTGTAGCAAGATTTTTGTCCACTAAGATTTTCAACCCAAAAAAAATAAAATAGATTGGCATCATTTTTATTGAGTATTATTAGTCATAAAATATAATTAAGTTATAGGTGGTAACAGATTAGCTTCGTCTGTTGTAGATAATTTATGACAAAACACTATTTGTTTTAGTTTGTTGGAAGTGGATATGAAAAAAACTTAGAGATGGAATTTGTAGTTAATATTTGTTTGAATCATATTTGTCTGTATCTAGTATCAATTTCATCTTATTTTAAAAATATTGTATGCTTAACTGGCTACGACTTACAATTGTATGATTATTGGTATGAAAGAGAAATAATTATTGTTAAATAATATAATTTTGGTTATAGTTAAATAATAATTGTATGTGACAACTGACAAGTATTATTTCAAGTGATCTACATATAAAATAGTGTCGCCATCATAGAAGGATATTTAATCATAATCTTTAGTTGAATTGCTAAAATCACTATAGAGATTTTTTAGAGTCAATAACGAACCAATCCATTTTTTTAGTCATCTTATTGATCAAATCTAAATAATGGATCGGGTTTGGTATCTATCAATTAGATCAAATAGATTAAATATTCACGTTTTTTTTTTTTGGAATTATTTCTTTTTGAAAGAAACTCCATGGCCGGCTACGCTTTATAATTTTTTTAAAACGCAAGTTGTTCAATATGTCAATGAAATTAAAGTTGGAGTGATAACGTGAGACGTAACTAAAAATAATTTTTGCAATAAAATAGTCATGTGAGTTATGGGCTAATTGATTAATTAAAAATATATAATGTCTCTTTCTTTTAATCAATAAAGAAATAATTAAGAAACTATTTGCATAAGCAGTAGGCATACGTACTTAATTATTAGTATTAATTATAGCATAAGATACACTATCATGAAGGAGATTTGAGGACAATTATGGAGAAACATAACACAAAATGGTTCAATATTGAATGTGTGCCTCATTGCTTTAAATTTCCCCAAGAAGAAAGACCAGGTGATGCTCCTATACCTATATGCAACAAAATCCCAGTTATTGATCTTGGAAAATCACAAAAAAATGAAACAATTAAACAACTCTTGCAAGCTGGTCAAGAATTTGGTTTTTTCCAGGTATGTATAGATCAACTTTTCTTTAGTACTAATAATATTTTTAGTATTTTTTAAGGATTCGATCCGATGTGAATCTTTGACCACTTACATCGGGGAGAATTGATTTTTTAGTTCACTTACAATTTTATTAAAATTTGATGGTCTTTTTATAAGAGGTATTTCATTTTTAAACATAACAGATCTGAACATATCATTTTCTTCTATTGAAATTGTAAGTGGCGAGGAAATCTCATTTCCAATATAATATGTTATATGTATATAAATTTTATAATATGTGTATCTTGTATATATCTTGATCTCTAGACTAAAAAATTCCAGGTGATCAAAGGCGGAATATGTAGTCAAACAAGTTCATTTGAATTTAGTAACTTTACCTTAAACCTTAACATATGTTAAAAGTTTCACTTGATGTGAACAAATAATAGATTGTCCAATCTTCTTAATTGTACGCATGTGACGATGTGATAGAATTCCAAACTTGAATTCATTATATTCAAATCCTGAATCTGTTTCTATATAGGTGATCAACCATGGAATCCTAGAGAACGTGGCGACTCAAACATTGTCAACCTTTGAAGAGTTTTTCAACAACATGACTGAAGAAGAAAAAGTAAATGTAGCAAGCAGAAAAGGATGGATCTTCACAGGGAGCCAAGAAGAAGTTAAAAATGGTGTTCATTTATGGAGGGATAATATAAAACACCCTTGTCACCCTCTTGAGAAATGCATGCAAAGCTGGCCTGATAAACCAGCTACCTACAGGTAATTAAACAATAATAATAGTTGTTCAACCACTTTTCATCCCATTTTGGTGGATCTACAGCTTTTTTTTGGGCTAAAATTTCAAATCTTCTTACTTTTTGAAAAGTAACAGTTTGTGTTTAGCTACTCAATTTTTAAGTACTTTTGATAATACTAGAGCAACAATTTGTGCTTGACTAAGGTTTTCACAAGTAGTTCTAGTACTTTTTGAAAAGTAGCAGTTTGTGTTTAGTTAATCCATTTTAAAAGCGCTTTTGATATTATTAGAGCAACAATTTGTGTTTGACTAAGGTTTCCCGATATAGTTCTGATAAAAAAAATAGTATTTGAAATATAGTTTCTGCTACTACTCAAAATTTGTCAAACATCTCAAATCTCTAAAATAAGAACAATATTTATATATATAGTACTTTCAAGTCTTAAGAAGCTTGGCAAAACAGACTACGTACTACAATAATCTAGTAGAATCGAATTGAATTACTGATGTATTTTGTTATTGATAACAGAGAAGTTGTGGGAAGATATGTAGCGGAAATAAGGATGCTGAGTTTGACAATTTTGGAGCTAATATGTCAAGGATTAGGAATTGAATCAGGCTACTTTGATGAACAAAGTGAAGTTCAATTGTTGTCAGCAAATAATTATCCAGCATGTCCAGATCCAAGCTTGACTTTAGGCATACTAAAACATCTTGATCCAAGCCTCATAACAATAATATATCAAGGCAATGTAAGTGGACTTCAAGTTTTGGTAGATGGAAAGTGGATGTGTGTTGAGGCTGTGCCTAATGCCTTTCTTGTCAACATAGGCAATCAATTAGAGGTATGTACCTATTAATATACTTTTTAAACTGATAATATACGTTATATATATAAGATTATATGATTGTTTTTTCTTATAAAAAAGATATAATATATACATAAATGTCTCTTTAACTTGGTTTTACAAGATAACTATGCCCTTCAACTTTGAGTGTGCACAAATAGTCACTTAAATTTATAATTAAAAAATTGAACAAATAGACACATTCGTCCTATGTGGCGTCCTACATAACAATTTTGTGTCCTATGTGGCTTCCTCCATGTATTATACCACGTAGGACAGTGTATCTACTTGTTCAATTTTAGACAAGTTTAAGTGTCTACTTATGCACACCCAAAGTTGAAGGACGACATAGATGATAGCTGATGTTAAGTTAAAGGGTATATATTTATGAACATTCACATTATGCACATGTGTACATGATTTCTCTCACATTAATTTTATCTTTTTTTGTGTAATTTTAATGAATGAAATAGATAATCAGTAACGGGAAGCTAAGAAGTGTGGAGCATAGAGCAGTAACAAATTCAAAGGAAGCAAGAACATCAATAGCCATATTTGTGAATCCAACTCCCAACAGCATTGTTGAGCCAGCAAAAGTCCTATTGAATGACTCTAATCCACCTCTCTACAAATCCATTCTCTACAAAGATTTCATCAATGCTTCCAAAGCTTTTGGTGTTCATACTGATGTCATACAAAATGACTCTTAACCTAGTGCGCGTTTGGACATGATTTTAAATGTGTAATTTGAGATCAAGTTGATTTGAAGTCGAAATTTTATATGGACAAACAGTTTGGATGTCTAGTAATTAATTTGTGAAAACTATCAAAAATTCCTCAACTCTTATATAATCTTACCAAATGAGCAAATACAAACACGTTCGTTTTATAAATGAATATTTGTGATTACATGTTATTACAAACTTTCAAATACACACAATTTTATAAAGAATATTCATTGGTTTAATAAATCAATAATAGTAGTAACTAGCTATTCTTTCATAATATCCCTTTATAAATTAATGTGGTTCAATATATGTTCCTTGTGTATTCATTTTGTATCAAGTGTATCAATTAATACAATTGTATCAAGTGCATTTGTTCCTGTGTATCCACTTTGTACAAATACTATATTTAAGTGTAACTGCAACTAACTATAGATTTATATCAATGTATTAATCTGTATTTTGTCCTTGTTATACATTTGCATTATGTGTTGTATACTCTTTCATAATATAATTGATACAATATTGTATCTCTCCCTTGTTTAAGCATACTTAGAGTTTGAATATGAAATCATAGAGGAAGAAGAGAGGTCTCCATCATTTCTTGTCTGATATAAATGGCTCGCCTATATTTGACAGAATACAATTGATAAACACACAAAGCAAAATACATCTTCTTCTTTTTTTGCAATCTGGAACATTGTATTAGGCTGAAAATACAAAGAGAGAGGACATCTCGAGAGAGAGAGAGAGAGAGAGAGATAGGAGAGAAAAGTTTCTATAAAATTCAAAGTATAGCTACAAATTGTACTTCTTCTAAGTATACTATAGCTATGTGTATTAAGTACATAACTCTTGTTTGTCACACTATGTAATTTTCCCTTTGAGAAACCGATCTACAACATTATACATTTGATATACAACAATATACAAAACATATATTTGATATCTAATAATACACAAAACATTATACAAAACTATAAGAGGTTCTTATTCACCCATATACTTATACAATACTATATAAAATTATAACTATTATACAAAAACTAACTTTGTCTTCTTCCTTAAACTCAATACCATATCCATCTAGAATATCTAAACAAAAATTACACCAGATCACTCTAAATTTCAGATTTAATTTTCTCACTATGTACTCGATCGTTTGTAGCAATACCCACTCGAAACAGAGTTCTTTCGGAAAATTCAATTTTTAAATTTTGAAGCTTCAAACTATAACAATGGCACCTATTAAGTTTACGCAAGCTACCCCACCGCAAAAAAAAGATATTTTTCCCTCATAATTAGGACCAACAAAAAGGGAAACAAAATTAATTTAGACATGATTGATTTAGTTAGAATATATTTTACCTATTATATATGTTATATCACTCATGAATATTTGTTTGAATCAAAGTATTTGATCTGGCAATAATAAAATAAATTTTCACCTATCAATTTATAAGAATAACCAACGTGTTGAAAAAAAAAATGACATATGAATGACTCAAAATATTAAGAAATCTAATTAATAGAACAAATAAATAAATTATATGAACCAAATAGTAAAACAACTACCTGATATCTTCTCATTTGAAACAAATTATATATATATATATATATATACTAGTTTTTTTGACACGTGTGTTGCACGTGATTATCAATTTAGAAAATTTAAGCTAAGATTTTAATAATAAGCTTTGCATAAAATAATATTTCTGATTCTTTTGTGAATGTTCAATGTGGATCATCATATATATCTCTTATTCATACATGGTACCTCATATTCCGCTAAACTTCGAACTCACTCAACGACAATAAATCAGACAAAATTTATTAAAATGCAAGACGAAGAAGAATAGTAGAAGATTAAAAAAAATTGTGGTTGAAAAATGAGAGGAAACCCCTCTATTTATAGTCAACAAAGGGTAGTATGAGCAAGCGTTTTTTGTGTCTTGTCTGAAAAGTCATGACCTTTACAAGAAGTCACAATCCTTTGAAAATGTCACAACTATTTGGAAAGGTCACAACTCTTTGGAAAAGTCACAACTCTTTGGAAAAGTCACAACTCTTTGGAAAAGTCACAACTCTTTGGAAAAGTCACAACTCTTTGGAAAAGTCACAACTCTTTGGAAAAGTCACAACTCTTTGGAAAAGTCACAACTCTTTGGAAAAGTCACAACTCTTTGGAAAAGTCACAACTCTTTGGAAAAGTCACAACTCTTTGGAAAAGTCACAACTCTTTCAAAAAAGTCACAACTTATCGAAAAAGTCACA
>NW_006239060.1:637730-726254 GCF_000226075.1 Solanum tuberosum | reverse complement strand
AAGTCATATAAACTTTTCTTCGTCGAAAATACTTAAATATTATGGAACAATAAATCAATAAAATAAAAAGGGCAGTGTTTATAGAGTAATAATTATTTTGAAGCAAACAACCTGACAATCTAAATCACATAAGTAGCATTGATAAATAAAGTAATTCTTTTGTCTTGAGCATCAAAAAACAAATAGTGACAATTCTCTAAATCTTGAGAAATTTAATAATTTTAAAAAAGATATTCAGAAGCATATATCTACATCACAAAAGAAATTGTTAACAAAAACAAATAAATTTAGACTACATCATATTAACTTCATTTATTGGAAAATTACATACTACTGTATATACAAAGAAAAAAATATATATTATATCATCAGAATTATTTTCCTCAAGTACCCGAGGTTAAGGAATATAGTCTCTTACGATAGAAAATTTTACTTCATTAGAATAGTGGTACCTCATATTCCGCTAAACTTCGAACTCACTCAACGACAATAAATCACACGAAATTTTAAAAATTCAAGAAGAAGAAGAGTAGAAGATTAAAAAAATTGTGATAATGAGAGGAAGCCCCTCTATTTATAGTCAACAAAGGGTAGTATGAGCTAGTGTTTTTGTGTCTAATGTGAAAAGTCATGACATTTTCAAGAAGTCACAACCCTTTGGAAAAGAAACACCTTATTAAAAAAGTCACAACTATTTGGAAAAGTCACAACTCTTTTGAAAAGTCACAACTCATTGAAAAATCATAACCCTTTAAAAAAAGTCACAACTTATCATAAAAGTCACAACTCATCGAAAAAAGTCACAACCTAAGTTAGAGATATTATAATAATTTAACATTCAAGTTAGGAGTTCATGCTTTTAAGGTAATATATATATAAATCAACTAATTGATATACTCGAACAATTAATGTCCGCACACTACTTTGTTGTATAGAGTAAGAAGAGGTCATACCAACTTAGTTGAATGTATACAACAACTTCAGACTATAACAATGATCCTAGTGAAAAATAATAATACTAAAGAACTGTCTCATTTTTTCAAGTTTAGTCCGCCTTCACACATTTAAACTATATCCAATCATCTGGACCTCAACAAACAAGTTATCATACGATAATTTACATCAATCATTCATAACAACTTATAATCACATTAAATCTTGAATTCACCTCTTAGCTATTAGATGTGCGAAAGAAAGTAGTAGTAGTTGATTCCCTTATTAGTTGAAGTGTGGAGATTGAAAGCCATAGTGTTGATGAGGCCACCCACGCCTAGAGTTGCATGGACCATTTGGTCGGTAAGATTGGAGTTGATGTTGATGTTAGGGTCCATGTCTCTTTTTCACTTCAAATTAGGAATCGTGCAACATACTTCAAGTACTACTTTTATGTCTTGTGAATGATTATAGGATTAGGCACCCATATTTTCTACATTTTATGACTCATCACTCACCCCATTCCCCTATCTACACTAGAAAATGATATATTTTAATGTTTTTTATATTCCCATACCATTGTTTTTGGCCACGAATATTTAAGTTTCAATGTACTTGTGTTATATTTGACTAGTTGTCCATTATACTATTTTGGGATGCCAATAAGAGGCTAATTAATATTCCATCTGTCCAACAATAGTTGTCCACTATTGACTTTGTATATTTCTTAAGAAACTATAAATAGAAAAATAATTTTACTATATCACTCTTTGCATATAATAAATACAATGTCTTGAAAAATGTAATAGGAAAACGACTACAATTAATGATAACGCTAAATTAAGAACCAAGTGTAAAATTATCCATTGATTTCATAAAGTAGACAAGTATTGTTGAACATCCCAAAATAATATAGTGAACAATTATTATTGGACATACTTGAATATCCCAAAATAGTATAATGGACAACTATTATTGGACGGAAAGAGTATTAATTTTTTATATCAACTTTTAGAACAACATATAATTTGAGTCACGGGAGTAGCAATTTAAACCCAGGGCTTGTCACTTGTATAAATCGTTTTCTTGAATACACAGAGGGAAAAGGACTCCACAGAGCTAGAGAAATATGTTTAAGAATATTTTTTTTATCAATTTTAACTATGTTAAAAGTGATAAATAAAAGTAAAGAAGTTATTTTCAAAATAATGGACATGTAAACGTAAATGGAGGAAGTAAAATGCCAAAAAAAGAAATGGAGCACAGGCCAAGTGGAAATGTGAAGTCTGTTTCATACTCTATTGCTCTTTTATTAGTTTAATAATAGAGTCAACTTGCATTTTTTGTTCACTCCATCTCCCAACTCCATGTCTCAGCATTTTCAAACACTTTATGTTATATTTTTATCAATCTTGAGCATCAATTATTACACATAATTAATTGCATGTGTTCCTCAAAACTCTCTCCACACTTCATTCAATGCTCTTATTTCTTTATTCATATTTGACTTTCCAAGTTTTCACTTATTCATAATAAAAATAAAAAAAACTTCACTCATCTCATTTCAAGCTCGAATCTCGTTCAATTCATAAACACATACAACTTCAATTAATCAAGCTCATCATATTCTTTATTTCATTATCGTATTGATGGATGCAGCAGCATCAGATAAACATATGTCCATTCATGTATCCCAGTTTCTTGTTTCATTCAAAAACCAGCAGAACAACAACATTAGTGTAGCTCATTTAACTCCAATGGGTGCAGTTTCTGAAAACGGCTTCCCAATAATTGGCGTCGCGATGTTAGGAATCATGGCAATAGGATTCTTGCTAGTCAGTTACTACATCTTTGTAACAAAATGCTGTATCAACTGGCAACAATTTGATCCTTTAAGACGCTTCTTCAATACGCATCCACGCCCATATGAAGACCCTTTAATGGCTTATACACCATCAAGAGAAAGCAGAGGACTTGATGAATTGGTAATAAGAGAAATTCCCACTTTTCCATACAGCAAAAACAGAGTTGGTGAAAGAAGTTTTAGAAGATGTGTTGTTTGTTTGAATGAATTTAAAGAAGATGAAATGCTTAGACTTCTTCCAAAATGTAGCCATGCTTTCCATTTGGATTGCATTGATATTTGGCTTCAAAACAATGCTAGTTGCCCTCTTTGCAGAACTAGCATTTCAGGTACAACAACTAAACATCCGATTGATATGATTGTCGCGCCAAATTCATCCCCTCAAGATCCTCATATTCCGCTTCTGAGAAGAAGAAGTGAAATGTTAGGAAGTGAGGAAGATTTCGTAGTGATTGAATTGAGTGGTGAACTTGGAACAGAGGCGCAAAATAGAAGTAACTCTATTAGCAGAAGTACTGACTCGTCGAGTAAATTTGAACAGAGGATTGGTAAGTCGGAGAAAGAACAAACAAGGAAGTATTCAATGATGGGAGATGAATGTATAAATGTAAGAGATAAAGATGCTCTGTTTTCAGTTGAGCCAATAAGAAGATCGTTTTCGATGGATTCAGCAGCAGATCGACATGTTTACTTATCAGTGCAACAGATGATACGTCATAATAGGCAGCTGATCAGTGAGGTGAGAAACAATGGTGAAAGCAGTAGCAGATCGATTCGAAAATCGATCTTTTCATTTGGGCATAGAAGATCCAAGACATCAGTTTTACCTTTTGAAACTTAAATTTTGATCTTTGAATCTGTTTTTTGTTTGTTCATTCTTTGTTGCAACTTTACACAAATATTAACATGGTTTTAGACTTAGGTATAGAATCAATATTTGATAGTTTACCTATTGTAACTGACTGTCACGTCCACAAAGTTCAATTCATCGCAATAGAAGTTCACCAAGTCTTCCTATTTTCTTTAAACTTTTGATAAAATGTTTTATTTGTTATTTTTGTACAAGAATAGGATAGGATAGAATATAAGATATATGAAACATAGCATTATTGAGAAAATTTAAATCATTGTAATTTGTAAAGTCACTATGGTATGGCTAGGTAGCAAAAATAGTTCATTTAATTTTTGTACTAGTTATGATTTTTCATGAGTGAAAATGATTTTGTGTTCCAATTGATTTTCTTATCCTTTTGAGTGGCAAAGAAATGAGATAAGGGTCCAATAATGCCAAGGGACCCATTACACCATCACAAGGGAACATCCAATAAAATTGCAATGAATATTTCTCTGGAGTTAATAATAATATAACAAAAAGATAACATTTTTATATTTATTGAGAGTAAATATATACATAATGTAGTACAATTACCACGTATATGAATTGGTCAAACTTGAAGAGCATAGTACATTTTTCTAGGCACAAACTCATGTGAAGCTGTCTATACAGGAACTTCGTTAACCAACCACGTTACTCACTTCAATCTATTATTAAATGAATTTAACAACATACATTGACGATGAAAAAAAATATTTACGCATTTGAATTATTATGTTGACTAATATAACTATTCTTAAATTGTTTAGCTAAACAACTCTATGTAAAAATGATAAAAGTGGACCTTAATTTGCTTTAGAAAGATTTTTTATTAATCTGTGTGAATGCACTAATAAAGTATTAATTCACAAAAATAAGTCAAACCTCAAGATTCACAATGTACGAAAAGAGTAAAGTAATTCAAAACTCTCTTTCTCCAGTACAATATTTTTTTTATGCAAGATTCTGCGTGTTGCAAATATTTTATGTCACAAATTGCAGAGACAATAAACGAAAATGTAGCATGGTCAATTCCCTGTTTCCATGCCATGTGAGAATATTTTCTTTCGCTTGCACATACTCGTTGTCTGTGTCGTTTCATTCAAGCTCATCTTTCTTCGTCTAATATTAGCAACACCAAAAAGGATACAAAAACTTGCGATTAAAACGAATATTCAAACACATCAATGTGATTTTCAGAACCAAACCAGGACAGAGACCTCAATGTAGAAAAACAACTATTACGACAGATGAAAGTCGCAGACTGATTGATCTCGCAGCTTTAATATCCTTAGTGAAGCTTTATAAGAATAGGTTTGAGTGAAAAGGATGTATCAAACTAACAAAAGGTATTGTTTTATTCCTGAAAGCGAAAGAGCAGATTAATAAACTTACGGAGAACATCATTGATTCAGCATTTTGGTTGCATTTCTTTGCCTTTCAATGGCTGAAACAACAACGTGTTCACTAGAATTAGCCAAAGGCAAGGACTTCATCATATTCCCATCGGATACACCAGAAGCTTTCTTCTTCAGTTGTTCAAGAAGTCGATGAGCTTCTTTAAGTTCATCTACTGCGCTTGGACCATGGCCTTCCCAAGCCTCAATTGCCTTCTCCTGGAAGTTTATAGCAAGCTGATAGCTGAAAAATCCAAAATAACAGGTTAGACATATTTTTAACGCTCAACTAAGAACATCATAAAATTGTAACAAACCGTTCAATTGCCCTTTTCTAATGATAAAGAACTTCTAGTTTCAAGCCTCTTTAGGAGCTTAATAAAGGTATAAATAACGAAACTCACTAGCAACAGTCATTTACACTTAGTTCTCAACAAATATGGTTTCCATAACTAAGGTTTTAGGATAATATATGCAGGTTTAGGTAATTATGTGGTTGAATATGGAAGCATATGTTACAACAACTGAACCTCTGGAAGCATAATTGGTCCTGACACACCTGAAGTTGTGTGAATATAATCACTGTACCCATTTTTACAGTATTCTCAAATTGCATTTTCACAGAGCCTTCTCCAGATTTTGTCTATTTGCTTGTGACAATTTTATTTTTTTTAAATGACAGTCTGTGAAAACATTATGATGACAATTAATCTTGTCCTCAAATTTAGAAGTGTACAGAGAATACGCTAAGTTGCACATCACGTTTCCACCTAAGAGTCTAAGACAGATGCAATAGCAGAAAACACGGAGAAGAATGACAACTATGAATCTAGCCAACAGAATTAACTATAAAGCAATATACAAAGAAAGTCAATATCAGGATCTATCTGTCAATATCTCATCCAAAGTTGTTTATGAGCGCATAGTGGCCCCTCAAAGCCATTGTCTAACTCAAGAAAATTAAAAACCAGAAGTAACTAGATGTTTAAACTTCTAGTGTAGTGGTGATTGAACAGCTGCAAGGACAAACTAATAATCTAATGTACGACAAAAGCGTAGAAATAAAGAAAGATGCTATTGTGTTATAATAAGTAACAAGTTGCAAATAAATTTGGCGCAAAGAGGACCAGTGACCCCAAATGATATTGAGTGGGATGGTTGACTCCAATTAAACTATTAAAGTCTTAATGCCAATTCACTACAGATGGAAATATGTCTACCTTGATACCAGTAGGAAATGCTCAAACACAGGTGGGAATGATTGGTGCAACCTATCGACACCAATTAGATGATGGACGTCATTAATTAATACTTCAGGAATATACGCCAGATCGGGTCTGTGGCAGATTACCAAGAAACATTTGAGCAGTTAATTTCGCGGGTTGGTACACTCACAGTCACAAAAAATTGAACTTTATATCAACGGTCTTACTAATTATATAGCAATTGAGGTTGAGTTGCATAATCCTCCAGATTTAGCTATGGCAATGAGTTTATCCCCATTTTATGAGCGCAAGGAAAAACTCATTTGTTCGCAATTGTTAGATGCTTGCACATCAAAGACAATAGATTTTTCACCTCAACAATATGTCAGATTTGTGAAGAAACTGACCAGATCTGAAATGGAGGAAAGGCGACTTAAGGGACTTTGTTTCAACTGTGATGAACCATTCGCTTGAGGTCATCAGTGCAAGAAGTTTTTCTAGATTGACTCTATATACAATGAGGAAGAATTTGTTAGAAAAGGGGGAACTACTAATATTTTCCACACTTAGCGCTTGAGGGAAAGCGCGCTTTGAAGAGGGGAGTAATGTTAGCACTCCTTTTAGTCTACCAATGTTTTACACATGGAAGATTTAAGGAAATTAAGTTTTTTATTTTTTATTTCTATTTGCAGTAGATTACTACAGCTTTTTTTTTTTGAAAATGGTAACGATGTATTATATCACAAAAGTACATGGGTTGTACTCAAACCTTATATACAGATGCACTCTAGACACTCCTACTCTATTTCTATATTGAGTCTAGAACATCAACTATAGAGACAGTGTCATTTGAGTATAATTGATTACACCAAAAACATAACAACAAAATGCAGTTTAGTTTAACATCCTGCACACTATTTTCTATGCCTTCAAAACATCTGGAATTCCTTTCTTTCCAGATTGCCCACCATATTGAAGCAGGGATAATTCTCCATCTAGTTCTGTCTTTTGCAAGGGCACCTGCCTCCTCCCAGCTGTACAAGGCCTCAGTAACTCTCCTAGGCATAGTCCAGGATATGCCTTTAAGGCTCAAGAAAATCCTCCAAAGCTGCCGGGTGTATTTGCAGTGTAGAAATAGATGGTTTACAGTTTCTAAGGTTTCCCCACATAGGAAACACCTAGAGCATAAGGTTATCCCCCTTTTCATTACATTATCCTGAGTCAGGGCAGCTTCCTTAGCTAGCAGCCAAATAAAGCATGAGACTTTGTGTGGGATTCTACACTTCCATACTTGTTTCCAAGGCCAGATGGGACTCTGCTGGCTTGATTCATCCATCAGCCTGTAAGCTGAATGCACTTTGAACTCTCCTCTATTGTTGCCTTTCCACCAAAGCATATCCTCATATGCCTGAAGTCCAGTAAAATGTCCAACCAACTTGAGGAATTCTGCCAACCTCATCACTTCCCAGTCATTTGGTTCTCTCCTGAAGATGAAATTCCACCCTTGTGGTGTCCATAGTTCTGCAATAGTTCTTTGTTGGAACATTGCCAGATTGTAAATATCAGGGAAAAGAGTTTCCAGGTTACCTTTCTCATGCCATTCATCCTTCCAGAATTTGATTTTGTTCCCATTCCCCACTTTCATCTTGAATTTGGGTTTAACTTCCTCCCATAATGCTCTTATGGATCTCCATAAACTGATCCCATAAGGTGTGGTCACAATCTTAGTCATCCAACTATCTTGATTCTCATATTTGGCACCTATCACTCTTCTCCAAAGTGTTTGGTTTTCATTTGAGTATTTGCACAACCACTTCATTAAGAGTGCTTTGCCATGTAGCTCCATATTCTTTATTCCCAGACCACCATTCTTCTTTCCAGTTGTCACTGCATTCCATTTTACTAGATGAAAACCTCTATTCTCTTTGTTTCCTTGCCACAAGAACTTCCTTCTTATGCTGTCTAGTCTTTTAGTGATCCCTGGTGGGATGGGAAATAGAGACAGCATGTAAGTTGGGAGAGCATCTAGGACTGAGTTTATGAGGGTCAGTCTACCCCCTCTTGACAAGTACTGAGTTTTCCATCTGGCCAGCTTCTTCTCACACTTCTCTATCACACCATTCCAAATTTCTAAGGACTTGGATTTTGCTCCCAATGGCATACCCAAATATGTTGTAGGTAGAGTACCTACTTCACCCCCTAGAATTGAAGCTAACAATTCTATGTTGTTGACCTCATTGATAGTATACATAGAACTTTTAATCCAGTTAATGTGCAACCCGGATACCCCTTCAAACAGCACCAGGATCACCCTTAAGTATTTCAGTTGGTCTTCCTCAGCTCCACAAAAAATCAATGTATCATCTGCATACTGAAGATGTGTCACCTCCAAGCTTTCTGTATTTTCTCTAGCCACATCAAAACCTTTTATCCATCCTCTCATATTTGCTGTCTTGAGCATATTATTCAGCCCCTCCATAGTAATTAAGAACAAGAAAGGGGACAATGGATCACCCTGCCTGAGTCCTCTTTGAGTTTGAAAAAACCCTGCAGGGGACCCATTAATCAGAACAGAGAAGCTAACTGTAGAAATGCAAAAGCTAATCCAGTTCAACCATTTTTGTCCAAATCCCATCATCTCTAAAATCTTCAGAAGGTACTTCCAATTCACATGATCATATGCTTTTTCTATGTCCAGCTTGCATAGAATGCCAGGTTTCTTCTGCTTATTCCTGGAATCTACAGCTTCATTAGCAATCAACACTGCATCCATAATTTGTCTTACTTCTATAAAAGTCATTTGTTGCGAGTCCACCAGTCTATCTATTACACCTTTCAGCCTTTCAGTGAGAACTTTGGAAAGTATTTTGTAAATACTCCCTATGAGGCTAATTGGTCTGTAGTCCCTTAACTCATTGGCTCCTTTTTTCTTTGGAATGAGTGCAATGAAGGTAGCGTTGAAACTCTTCTCGAAGACTTCTTGCTCATAAAAGTTTTGAAATGTGTCCATGATGTCTTTCTTCAGTACATCCCAACACTTGATGAAGAAACCCATTGTGTACCCATCTGGACCAGGAGCCTTATCGGCTGCACATAGCTTTAGGCAATTTAGAACTTCATTCTCCTCGAATCTGCCTTGCAGGGACATTTTTTCCTCTTCAGTCAACATTGGGCATTCAACATTATTATAAGAAGGTCTCCATTGATGTGTTTCTCTATACAGGTTCTTATAATATGCTATTATCTCCCCTTCAATTCTGCTTTTCTCTTGAGTAACCTCTCCTTGTATCATGAGTTGATCTATATTGTTATATCTCCTGTGAGCATTTGCCATTTTGTGGAAGAATTTGGTGTTCTTGTCTCCCTCCTTCAACCATAGTACTCTTGATTTCTGTCTCCATGAAACTTCCTCTTTCTTGACTAGCTCTTCATACTCAAGTAAGATTGCAGCCTTTTTTGTCGTTTCCTCCACAGTGAGAGTTCTATTTACCCTTTCTGTATCTAATTCTGCTAACTGCTCTAACAATCTCCTTCTTTGACTGCCCAGATTTCCACCCTCTTCTTGTTTCCATTCCTTTAGCTTAAGTTTCAGTGCTTTAAGTTTGCATGCCAAAACATAATCAGGTCTTCCTGTGTAACTGAAGGAGCTCTAATACTTCAGGAATAATTTTGAACAAATCTCCTCCACTGATCAAATTTCCTGGACAGAAAAGGTTTTGTTTGACTTTTCCATTTTTCTTAAGTTCATTTTCCTTTTCAGACGTATATAACTCTATTGACAAAAAAAAAGAGCACTCCAAATGTAGGGTAATCAAAAAGGCTTTTGCATGCATAACAGCTTTCTTCAAACAAAAGAACTTAGATTACATAGTTTGTTTATCTAACCAATACATGGGTATCCTTTCTGTAGTATCCAAATATAAATCACTTCGCTTGATGTTGATCTATTGTCCTAAGATCAATCAGTAAATAATCATTTCCCAATCTCAAACCTAGTTGGGACTGGCTGCATAATCCTCTGTGTCCATTCCGGTTTGTTCAGAATTATTTCATTCCAAATTCCAATACTAGTACAGGATTGGTTAGGCAAAATAGGAGTTCCCTAAAAAGACTAAAATCAGAGGTTCTTTAGTTTATGCTGCTAATACTCTTATTATCTACAGTGCAGAAGTGAAAAAATTATAACACTGAAGGGTCATTTTGATTTCATTCGAGGATTTGGGATACATATAAATGTTAGAAAGTGTTCTTTGTTTCAAACAAACGAGTTAAGAAACAAACAGGAATTAGCACACTTTGGGTTGTAGAGTTGGAGAAATACAAAAAGTATGCTTGGACCTTCCTTTGGGAGGAAAAAAATCAGGTGGAACCTGATATGCAAGGTGTGATTGAAAAGTTTGAAAAGGGACTTCCAATCTTAAAGAAACAATATGTATCTATAGCAATCATGCCAGCCCTAATATTCTCTTGGATAGCATTCACACATTTATAGTGTCCATGTTCCCGATGCCTGCATACGGTGAGAAACATTGAACAGAATAAGGAGCAGCTTCCTAAGGGAAGGAAATTCTGATCCACTCGGTGAAACTATCTATCGTAATAGCACCACAAGAGAGGGGAACTTAGAAGTATTTAAAAAAAACTCTACGGAATAAATGCATGTTGTTCAAACGGTAATGAAGATCCAGTAGAGAAGAAGCCCTCTGGAGAAAGGTACTCGGAGCAAAACATGGGATGCACAGCCATTGGATTACCAGGACAATAACCCTAGCATATCACTTTGCTCTTTGGAAGAGCATAAGGAGCTTATGGCATGAATTCCAAACACTGGTAAAACTCAATATTTCAATTGTGTCAAGTCACTAGCCAAGATGGATAAGTACAAGTTTTGGTGTTGTTTCCATCTATTATCCTCCTTTACATATCTCCATCTAATAAAATATTAGGGATTCATACCAACCATGAATGATTCTTATAGATAATTGATCAAATCTATTGGAAGTAAGCTGTCTCAACATGATCAAACTGAGGAGATGTTTTGCCACTGTCACAGCATAACAGCAGTCCAATAATCTCTATGAAGAAAAGAGAAACTCCAAAAGTTGGTATCGATATACTTCCAACGAGGAAGAATATGAGGCAGTGCATACACCCAGCCCAAAGTACATTTATATAACTGGAACACTAGTTTTCAACAAAATGTGTGGCAGCACAAGGGAACATATATAGCATGCAGAAGTTTGGCATATGAAATAACATGTCAGATAAGCAACGGATACTGAAGGCTACTAAGAGGAGTACCTATTCCCTTGACATATTAATAAGAATTATATGAGGAATACATGGAAACAAAAATGAATCATATAAGATACAGATCAACAAATTCAAGAGGCAAGATGAAATAAGAACGGCAGAAAGGTAATCTCACGAATCAACTTAAAAAGTTAAACTTTTTGTTTCAATAAATGTTGCATGGGCACATTCAAACATACATGATACAGGTTGTGTGCAAGTATTGGATATGAATACATGCAGTTTGTGCTAATTTTATTATATTTACCTACACCTGCCTAATAGGCCCATTTTAACCGGTACATCAAAGACAAATGAAGAATTCATATAACACATATTTCAATTGCTCATATGGTGTACTTTTTTTTTTTTTTTTGATAACCGAGAAATCCATCTATGACCCGCCCTTTGGACCAATCACAGCCTTCTAAACTCGGTGGATAATGGGCCCGCCCCTCTACCCTTCTCCACTTAAATACCGGGCTTCGCTTTGCATGGTGTGGGGCTTGAACCTGCGACCTAAGCCACAAATCCTCCACCTTTTGCCACTTGAGATAGGCCTTGGGGGCATGCATACAAAGAGAAAAATGCACACTAACAATGACAATATAACTTATAGAAAAGATTGAATTTCTCACCTCCCCATAGCAGCATATGCTTTTGAAAGGTTTTGGCATGCTTCAATTGTATCTGTATGATGAGGACCAAGAGAAACATCCATGATATCCTTGGCATATGCAAAAACCTGGGCAGCAGATTGTGGTCTATCTAATTCCAAATATGCTGCACCCAAATTATTGTATACATAACCTTGATAACCGAGAAATCCGTCTGTGACCCGCCCTTTGGACCAATCACAGCCTTCTAAACTCGGTGGATAATGGGCCCGCCCCTCTACCCTTCTCCACTTAAATACCGGGCTTCGCTTTGCATGGTGTGGGGCTTGAACCTGCGACCTAAGCCACAAATCCTCCACCTTTTGCCACTTGAGATAGGCCTTGGGGGCATGCATACAAAGAGAAAAATGCACACTAACAATGACAATATAACTTATAGAAAAGATTGAATTTCTCACCTCCCCATAGCAGCATATGCTTTTGAAAGGTTTTGGCATGCTTCAATTGTATCTGTATGATGAGGACCAAGAGAAACATCCATGATATCCTTGGCATATGCAAAAACCTGGGCAGCAGATTGTGGTCTATCTAATTCCAAATATGCTGCACCCAAATTATTGTATACATAACCAACTGCATAATGTTTTGATCCAAAGCTTTCTTTCAGCCTCTCCGCTGCATCCTCCAAGAAAGGAATAGCATGCTGCACTCCACCAGTTAAGAGAAGTAACCAGCCAACTCGTGCTGAAACACTTCCAACTGAATGTTGTTCCTGAGGTAGCTTTTCAAGCATTGCCAGTGTTCTCTTTAATAGTAATATAGCAGCTTCAAACTTATCCATTGTCTCATACAGCATAGAAATTTCCATGTATGCCTCAGAAACTTCAACAGGGGACGTTTTTTCTTTCTTTCCTAGGATCCCAGATGCAATTTCAAGGCACTTCTCTGCATCCGTGAACTTCTCCTGATTGCATAATGCTTTTGCCATGGAGATAAAGACCATAGCTCTATCCTCACTCTCTCTTCCAGTCTGCTGAACAACAACCTTCAAAGTATTAATGGCCTCATCATATCTCCCCAAGGCTATTTGCATGTTGGCTGCATCGATCTCAGCACGAAGCAAATCAGTGTCAAGACCCCAGTTCTTCAAAACTTTCTGGGATAATTGATTTTGTTCCAATGCCTTCTCATGTTCTTCTAACCCAGTATAAATAACCCCTAGAAGCCTCCTATCATGTGCAACCTCTACAGAGTTTTGCCCTAGTTGTGCCTTGTGTATGTCCAAGGCCTTCAAACAAAATGGTAGAGCCTCTTTAAAATGCAATATGGCAACATAAGCCTCCGCGACATCCCTATTAGCTTTTCCAAGTTCTTTACTATCTCTTTCCAGAGTCATCTCTTTCAACTCCAAAGACTTCCTAAGATTAGCCAGGGCCTCTTCTCTCCTCCCCATAGCCGTTTTCGTATTACACAATTCAAGCTGAACAGCATGAAGAATAGGCCTAACATCCTCATCACTACAAGAACCATCCTTAACTAATTTATCCAGAACCCTATTAGCCCTATTAAGATACCCCAAACTATCATTAAATCTTTTCAAACTATAACAAGTAGAACCCAACAATTGCAAAGTCATAGCAAGAGGCAAAGACAATTTATCATCTCTATCCAATATATTCAAAGCTCTATTAGCAAAAGACAGAGCCTTTTCAGGATCCTCACCTTCTTGGTCAAGTTTGAGACCTATTCTTAAACATGGCAAACCAAGTTCCCTCTCATCAAAACTTACGTCCATTTTTTGAAAAACCTGAATCATTTCTTGAATAGTCTTTGCTGAATCAAAAGCCTCTTCAAGTAGTGATCTTTCTTTAATCTTTCTCTGTCTTGAAGATAACTGAGATGGGTTTTGCTCCACAAGTGTGTTGAAAGTTTGGAATTGTTGGGTTTTGAAATTGGAGAAATGTAAAGATTGAATCTTGCTGCAAGATTTGAGATGGGTATTTGATGATTGAGGAGAAATTTGTTGATTTCCATTGATGGGGTTGATGCTGGTGCTAGGGAGAGAAGAAAAGTGGGAGATGAAGTCTTTAGAAATGAGAGAGAATGAAGTTTTGGTGTACTCCTGGAGATGTGGAACAGCAAAAGATGAGACTTTTCTCATGGTGATATTTCAAGATTGGAACCTAGCTAATAGTATTTTGGTTTTGTTAAACCCTGCAAAACCCTTGGGTCCAAGGTTGTTCAATCCCTCATCGCTTCATTTTTAATAAAGAAGATGTTTTTCCCTTTTTTTTCACTCGGGTAAAAGGTCAAAAATGTCCCTGGAAATAGAAGACTAGTTTAGGGTGACATCTATCAAATAGGACCAAGAACAAAGTATTACCATACCCTCGGAAGAAAGTAGTGTGACTGTTATGAATGTTGCATTCGAAGACGTGTACCAGAAGTCTTTGTCAATTCCTATCAGCATGGTGCATCTCTTATTAGAGGGACATGAAAAGTGGAGACTTTGACGGTAGAAATCAATTGACAAACATGTTTTTTTTAGGAAGAGAATTTAGTAGGGGTGTGCAAAAATCGAACCGACCAATAAATCGAACCGAAAAAATGTTATTGAGCTATTGTTTTTGGGTAATTGGGTTTTTAATGGGTTCATAAAAAAAGTTATTGGATTATTGGCTCGGTTTTGGTTTTTACTATTGGGTTATTGGGTAACCCAATAACCCAATAAGACGGTATTAATTTACTACTTTACCATTCCTAAATTTTAAATATTAATAATTTAATATATAACTAGACATTATAATTACATCAAATTAGTAGTACTCTGCCACTTCACACTAGGCCGCTATACTAGTCTTTACTGTTTAGTCAAAACCTAATGACTAAAGTAAGGGTTAGCAATTGTAGTTATTTGATTTTAGTTTTAGTTTTAGTCTTGTTGGATTATTTGATTTTAGTTTTCGTTTGTAACGGTAGATTGTAGCTTTTGCAAGTTTGTAAAGGTCTGTAATTTGATTAACATCAGAAATTTCATACTATGTTTTGGCGGTGATATGTAATTATAGCCTTCGTACTATATTTTCTCTTATTGATGCAATTTCTCATTATTTTTCTTGTTTCACTACATCAAAGCATTTAGAGAAGTGAGAAGTCATTTACATATTTTATGGAGATTTTCTTATTGGGTAAATCGATAATGGCAAAAATTGATAACCCGTAAACCGATAAATCAAACCGATAATACATAAAACCGAACTGAATTGACCGATGCACACCCCTAAAATTCAGGATGAATGTTTTTTTCATTTGCTATGTGTTGACTAGATACGTACTCATGTGATCAATCGATGGACGGAAGAATTGTAAGTCTTAGGGCTCAATAGGTGCTAGGGATAATGAATAACTAGTCTCGAAATTAATTTTATAATGAATTCATTCCATGTTTGATTGGGATACTTATTTTGAAATTAATTATTTTGGGATTGTCGTGTTATTTTTTTCCCACATTGAAGTTGGGATAACAATCCGGAAATAGCTAATTCCGGAAGAACTAGCTCTTGAATGGATTTATGAAAATTGGCATTTAGTAGGGATCTTCTCTTATGGTAAAGCCTTGTTTAATTTCTCCCTTTAGTTTACATATCATGACTTGATACTGTATTTGCGTCACAACTGGAACTGATCAACGGGGTTTGTTTAATTAGATTGATAATTCAATACATTGATCCACAGTGCAACATTGGATGTAGAAGTTGTGTTTGGTACAGTTGAATTATCAATTAACTAGACTTAAGCTTGCTAGCAAAGTAAGGCTAATGAGTACTATTAATTTTGTAAGATTTGAACCTAAAGTTCTTGTTAGAGTCCTCAGGTCAGAGGTGCATTCCAGATTTATATTTAATGCGTTCAACTTTTGATAATTTTAGTATTGTAGTACTTATTATACTGTTAAATTATGGGTTCAAATGTAATATTTCTTGACATTTTAGTATGTTTTTACCTCTATACTTATACAGTTATACTCTATGTCGAAAGTTATGAGTTCAGATGAACCTGTAGTTAAAGGGATATATCTATCCCCCTCCTTGAGCTTCGTCGGTACTCCTTGTGTATTTTACCTTTATATTTTATACTTTGTGTTGAAAGTTATGAGTTCAAATGAACCCGTGATCAAAAGGTTATATTTGCCCCTCCTTGAGCTTCGTCGGTACTCCTCGTGTATTTTACCATGTGTTTACCTTTATATTTATACTTCGTATCGAAAGTTATGAGTTCAAATGAATCTATAGTGAAAAGGTTATATCTTCCCCTCCTTAAGCTTCATTGGTAGTCCTTGTATATCGATTAGCCTAGAGTCATTTCTTGCTGAGTTATGTATGACATTTTTGCTATTTTCCTTGACAATAGCTTATAGAAAGAATGTGCAAAATTAAAGATATAGTAGATATAATAAGATCCTTTAATAAATTATCAATGTTCTCATCTCCATTTATAAAATATCATGATTCTAGTTAAAAGAAAGCATCTTTCTAGGTACACAGCTTTGTTAGGAAGTTCCAATTGGTTGTCATTTTGCAGAATCTAAGTTTCTGTCTTGCATTGTTTTAACAAGGTTTTTCTTGAGTTTTTCACCCATATTTCCCATCTTAATTAAATCCATTTGGTGCCAAAGTAGATTGAATATGACCATATACACCCCATCCAGTTGCTGAGTCAGAATTTTCAATAAAGGTTCAAAATATAAAAAAGTAAACACGTGAAGAAGTCAAAGGGGTTCAACATATATATAAAACATAATTTTAACCAAATATAAATAGTGTAATTTTCTATTGAGGGAGATTTAAATGAACCCCTTGATCCTACCCGGCTCTGTTCTTGCCTCCATTATTAGGCTAGAATAAGTTAAAGGGCTACTACTATAACCAATCATATGAGCTGGATCTTGGAAAAAAATCCATTTTTTAAAGCACAAGAAAATATTTTTGGACTGAGGTTAATTAGAGTGACATCAAATTTGGATATATGATATGTTAACAAGAGTGATTATGTAGACATAAAAAGAGGTAATTAAGAGATTGAAAAGTGAATTAGAGATGAGGCAAAGGGATTTACAAGAGTTTAGGACACCTCAACATCCATCTTTAGGTAGAAATAATTGGGGTGGTGCTTCTCCTTTATTAGCAAGAAATGTACCTGAAGAGTCTCTTGAGCAAAGGTACGTTAGGCTGAATACTATAAGGACTAGAGATGAAGTTTTTTTGGAGCTGGAAAATGACAACTTTTTAAACATGTTGAATGCTGAGGCCTCGAAATACGAGTCCCCTGCATCCAAAGGTAAGTTTTGGAAGCTAATATGGCGACCACGACATAAGCTGAATATAGTACGACCATCATCTTCTTGCTCGAGCTCATCTCTAGGTAGTAGTTTGAAGAAAAAGAAAGTATTTAAAAGATTAGACCCCAAGAATAGATGGCCTAATGGCTGGTGTTGATATGGTGAACTTGTTGCTTTCCTATTGAATAATACTCTAGTTTTTTCAAATATATGTGTTGGTTTTGTCATTGTTATGGCTTTTGTTTGTTTTTTACCCTTTGTTAGGTTAAGGAGTGTCACGTGATACTGTTTCGTTTGAGGCACAATCAACCAAAACCATTCGCTATAACTTCAAAATTGCATTTATGGATTTTGTATTTGTATTGTAAGTATATTAATTTTACCCTTTTATTACACTGTTGAAGTTCATTGGCACTAAACACTAATGCACGGTCACATATATGGAACGAGAGATAATTTGTGTGTAATCAGATTACAAAGTATAAGCAATCTACCCAAAAGTAACAATAGAAACATTTATGGATAAAAACTGACACCAAGGGCATTATTAGATCAAAGTATTGACTGTTAAAGTATTTTTGGATCAAACTATTGATGGATGATTTTTTGTTTAATTTCACATAGTTTAAAGACATTTTTTACCATTATATTTTCTAGATTTTTGTTTAATTCCACATAGTTTAAAGGGTATTGATTTAATTAACAATGTATCAAGTTTGTCATTAACCAAATACATATTAGATATATTGCTCTTTTTTTATAAACACAATATATCTAATATGCATTTGGTTAAAAATAATATATTGTTTTTTTAAAATAATATTTTTAAATTATAGCTATTTTTCATAAATAAGTTACTAGTTTTGATTAGTTCCATAATATTTCCTTAAATAATATGTGGATTAAAATTATAAAATGACCAAACTAATCCTCAAAAATAGTTTTAAAGTATACCTTATATACTACATGTAATACATCAAACTAAATATCCAATAAAAAATAATCTCATATTGTATAATTCAATCATAACTATTTTTTGCGTAATTTATCGATATGAGAACTCCTCTTTTAAAACAAATGAATAAGTTTAATTTAAAGTAAATAATATCACGCCATATTAATTAAATTGTTTTAATCCAATAATATTATTTAAAATCTTAAAAAGTAAAACAAAAGAAGAAGAAATAAAAGAAACACGTAGTATAGGCTTATAGCTAGTTATAAATAAAAACGTAATTCAAAAGTGCATGTCATGATCAAAATTGAACATTGGTCCACATGTTGGTACTGTTCCTTTTCTAGGTTGTCATTATAACAATTGTCACTTTGCTTGTAAAGTAAAATTAAATTAAACTCATAATCAATCATAAGCTTTCTACGATCAACATATATATATACTGCTTTGAAGATCCACATGAAAATTTAAAAATGCCTTTTCGAAAAAAGAAAAAAAAATCGCAGGTTGCCCTACTGTTCTGTTCATTTTACGGAGGAAAATATTTTTTAATTTTTTTATATTTGGTTCGTTAAATTTTTCTGAATTAATTTTAAAAATAAATTAAGTTACTTCTAATTGAAAAAAAATGATTTTGTCAGTGGAAGTACAAAAAACAAATTCTTCAGCAAATGGCATTTTACATAGATTGTCTTCTTTCTACTCGCCAATACACTTCATCTTTATTTCACTCACTCTTTTGATTACGTATAAATATTTTAGAATATTTTTTCATAGCGATATTGTTTTGAATGGAAGATTCTTTTGACAAAAAAATAACTAGTCTCTCGTTCACTTTTATTTGTCATGTTGCGCTTTTCAAAAGTCAATTTGACTAATTTTTAAAGTTAAATTAGATTACATTAATTCGATATTTTAAACAAAAAATTTAGATATTCAAAAACTATACGAAAAGTACTATAAAGTGCAAAAAAAATTTGCATATCAATATGATGAAAAAATACATCATAAAATGTTAGTCAAAATTTTTATAGTTTGACTCTAAAAAGGGAAACTATGACAATTAAAAGTGGACGGAGATAGTAACCAATTTTCAATTTATTACTCCTTCCGTCAAATATTAGTTGATATCTTACTAAAAATAGTTGTCTCATATTAGTTGTTCACCTTACTAAATCAAGAAAGCATTAATTAAATTATTCTTATATTATCCTTGCAATTAATTCTTTTTGAAAGCATTTGTTTGTAAAATTCCCCAAGGAGTTTTTTAAGGTGTGAACTAGTTAAATTATCTTTTTATTTATGATTTCTTAATATATGCAAAAAAAGAAAAAAAAAATCAACCAATATGAGACGGACGAAGTATTATTTAATCAAAACATACCACCTTTATTAATAGTCTCAACATTTCTATCTAAACACGTAATTATTTATTTATAAAATCAATGTAACACTTAAAAATATGATTCAACACTTATTAACTATTTTCAATTAATCCAAATGGTCTCTAAATCTAAAAATGTAAAATTTTCAAAACAAGTGGTAACATAACATGATTTAAAATCTTGAACTTAATTAATCATTTACTAATGCAAGCAACAATATAATTGCTTAAGAATTGAGATTAATTAACATATGTAAAATGGGAAAGGAAAAAAAGGGCCTGAGAAAATTGACTTGACAAACATAAAGATCAAAGAATTACTCATGACAAAGATGACTAAATAGTCACTGTCTAAGATTTCATGCTATTAAAAAGCATAGCTTCAGAATCTAGTTGAGATGATTTTGGTTCCCAATTTACTAATATAATTGAGTGCATGAGAAATAATAAAAAGCAAAATTATTGCAAGAATGATCAAAATATAAGATGGTCTACCATATCTAAGTGCAAAATGACATTAAAAACTAGCCATACCAACCCTTAATTTGTTTATTATCATGTGCACCGTTACATAATGCTTATCTCATTTATGGACAATTGATGAAAGACCACATCATGAATAGAGACATAACAAATTGATAAAATTGGGGCAAAGGGGCATCATTCTTCTTTGTGTCTTTGTACTCAATCATCTTATAACAGTCCGTGTCAGCATAAACACAATATATATTACATACTTTCTTATTTTATATAATATAGATGAAATTTAGAGAATAAATCAAAATTGTGTATTGAATTTAAGTTATATATATTTAATGATTGTGAATTTTCTTGTATGATTAGTGTAATTTTGATTTGATATTATTGTATGTTATATTTCTTAGGTTATCGATTAATAGTGGTCATTATAGTCATTTACTTAATTTAATTTTACAAATATTTTCTTGGGTTGATTATATATTTATATGCATTCTCCCGATTAAAAGTGATTTTATAAGTTCAACTTAGTATACATAAGTGAAATATTAGAGTATATTTACTATATGTAAAGGCAGCGTTAAAATTTTAATTAAATTTTGTGAGTTTTGGATTATAAAAATGACATCTTACTGAATTCTTGATAAATTATTTATATATTACATAAATTTTAAAATATAAATATAAAATTTTGATCAAAATTACTAAATTAATTATATCGAACTCATACACGATTATAGTTCCGTCTATATAAATTGATCGGCTCTTGATATTCGCAGGAGGAAATTAGAATATTAGACCATTATATATTCTTGTCCTTTCCCCCTTAGATATAACTCAATTCATTCTCAAATGACAACTAGCTCATAAATTCCGTTGAGGATATTCAAAATTTAATATATACGTATGAAAAATAATTTTTAACTTATATAGTTTATATAATTTTTTACATATATAGTACTATAATTTTTTGACAAAAAATATTTGATTGACCGTCCTTCCCTACGTGTGGCTACGCCTAATTGGCTAGATATACCTTAGTAGGTTTGAAGTTCAAGTCCAATAATCTGAGTATAGTGGAGCATTCATGCCTATCAACGATAGTATTGACTATGAACAATATCATATATTTAATTGCGTGTAATGTGCCCTATAGATGATTTGAAGTCCTATGATATATCTTATATTAAAAAAATATATCTTACTTAGTGGAGAATTCATGCCTTGGACTCTATAAGGTAGTTGAAATTTTTTTTGACAAAAGAACAATGATTTCATGCATTAAAGGAATTCTTTCTTGAATAACATTGTTAATAGTAACCCCAAGATTAAAGTTTTTGATAAAAAGTTACCCCATTCTTTCCTTTTTATTTATTTACTTTTAGCCTTTTGCACACCTATTAAAAAAGTTATTTTGGAATTTGAATTAAAAATGCTATTGTCTATATTAAATTTAGGGAAATTTTGTAATTATACGATTTAATATAACATAATCTCTAAAATATCTCTATCATTTGAATTAATAAAAAAAAATCTCTTTTTTCCTTCTCTCTCTTAACATCCGGATACATTACTTCACCTCTATCAAATATAGTACAACTTTGTTTGTCTACAATGTATTTGATACACATATTATTGTTGATATATAATCTCAATTATTTCAAACCTAAATCAGTATGTATCTGGTTTATAGTTATATATCTTATACATAACTTATGTATCATTTGCTATGTATCGGGCGAAGGAGCAATATATCCGTGAGTTGAAAAAAATTGAGATAGAATGTAATTGGTGCACAAATTATTGAGAATTATGTACTTTATACTTAAATCTATCTCTTCTGAAATTATAGAGAGAAAAAAAAATTAATATCTTCTTAGTTACCTAAAAACTCACTTATTTTATCTAGCAAAAGGATGCATGGAAAGTTACAATATTTTTTTATGACATAATTTAACTTGACGCAATTTTTTCATTAATCAATTAATGAAAATTTCCCCTAATTAATTAGTATTCTATTTGTCCTTATTTATGTGACATAATTTAACTTGTCGTAAGATTTAAGGGGGACAATAAAAAGATTTTTGAAACGTGTAGTCTAACACAAATCTGAAATATTTAAGTGGCTAGCTATAAATTATTTCATTAAGGATAAAAAGAGAATTTTAATTTTTAATTATGGAAAAATTTGCCCCACAATTTTAAGAAACTGCAAATATTATAGCTTTAGAGCTAGCACATCATTTGAGCTAAATTACATGCATCCTGTATTGGGGTTGTTGAAAAAAACACAATTAAATGAAAATTTGAATAAACTATTTTTTAACAAATTATAGCGGCCCTTTGGTAATTAGAAGTGATGGTTATGCATGTAATCATTTCTAAACTTTATTTAATTCCTAAGCATGTTTTGTCATTTATCGCTGCACCTATTTTCACTCTTCTAATTTATAATATACACAAAAAAAAAGTTGAGAAAAAGATGGTAATAATGATTAGAAATTGATGATAATTATTTCCTTTCGATTATATACATTGCTAAAGGAATCTTGTTATAGTGTTGAGTTGGTGTAGCACAACTATAATAAGCTTAATCAAATATGTTTTGTTTTATTGTTGAACTGTGTCATAAAAAAATAGAGACACATAAGTTGGCAATATAACAAAAAATGTGCTTTAATTTCAAATAAGTTAAGGTTAATTATGGTCAATTATATAGAATTCTATTAATATTTTTTACTTCATTTAAATTCATCTCAAGCTAATACTATATAAAATTAAAATGAAAAATATTTTTAAAAAATTATATTTTCTACTAACATATAAATCTCTAAACAAATACATAGAAAATTTATTGGAGTTGAAAGATTTTTAAAGATTATTTGATTAAATCAGAAATCAAAATTCTCTCTATTAATTGTAGATAAAACTACTCTTGGCAAGTCCTTTATCAACATGTGAAATAGTTATTAATGCACTTTTTATAAGGATGTGTTGATAGATATAGGATTAACATAAAAAATTTATTGGTTGATACAAAGTTAAAAAAAATGTATATTTTATGATCAATTGGAATATTGCTTGCAAGGATAAAACAAAACTTGATTTGAGTACTAGAAAATGTAAGAAAATAATATTGCAATACTCACAAAGTATGACTTCAAACTAGAGTTGTATCAATTCAACCTAGCTCAAATTTAATGAAGTAGGATAAGTCAATCCTTTATTTGAAAGGAACTTAAAATGATTAGTTTAACACAATTCTAAAAGTTAAAGGTCGACGTCTAGGGAGGAATATCCCTTATTTTTTCTAATATTTTTTTTAATATTTAAAGTAAAGAAACACTAAATTCTTTCATACTCAAATAAAAGAAAAAAATTCATACAGAAGATCAATAAAATTTAAAACTTTGTTCGCGTGGCTTGGTCCTCAGACAAGGACATCTCTTTTTCTGCTTTAGTCCTAAAATTCATTAGGTCATGACATTTGTTTGATTCAACTATAGTAAAGGTGAGTATAGCTAGAGGATAAAGAAGACGCAATAAAGGAGGTAATTAGTTTCTTCAACAAACAATTTACAAATGTTGAAAATCCCGTTGACTTTTAACTTCTATAAGAATTAGATAGAAAATTAGGATTTCAGGCCTAGAATTCTTAAATTAAAAATATATCATTTGACAGTCGAATAACTGTCCATTTCAATTGTAATTATTTACTTAAACTAATGAGTGCAATGCATTTATCTCTTATACACATATTTATCACACTACATCAAAAATGATCATTAGCGGTAATTAATTCTTAATTGCCGCTAAATATGTATTTTTAGCGGCAATTAGCACTCTTTGTATATGTCCATAAAGCCTTTAGCGACATTGGTTCTAATGTCACTTAACTAATGCCGATAAAGACTTTAGCACTCTTTATTAATGTCAATATTTATTACCACTAAAAGTTATTTTTGTTGTAGTGTCACTTAACTATATAACTAAATAATATGTATTGTTACTTTGATTTTTTACCATAATTTTTTTTAAAAAAATTTAAGCTATTTGTGTGAGTTGAAAGAGGTTTGATTGGCTAGTAATTAACAGCTAAACTTCCACTAGGATAAATAGATAGAAAAATAGAGAAAGAGATTTAATTAAGAATAGGGAGACAATGAAAATGGGAGGTGAGTAGATGTCACAACTTTTAGCAGTAGAAATCATTTTAGAAAAGGGGTGTTGGAGGGTAAGTTCAAAGGTATATCTTGTGGATAGATTGATGGCAAGATAAGTAGCATTTTCATAGGCATTGGCATCATATTGTTTGCCATATTAGTAGACTATCTCATTAAACCTTTTCACTTATTCTTTTTCAATCATCACTTCTACAAATAATAAAAGGCTAAAAGCAATTGGAATTAGAAAAAGAACAATTTTTTTTTGAAGGAGTACTCCTCTGAACATAGTTATCTCAAATTATTTATCATAAAGTTCAAGACAACATTTATTATTCTTGAAAATTATAAACATCTTAAGTAATATTTCCTCCGTTCTTATTTATATGTTACCATTTTAGATTTTATGTCCCTTAAGAAAGATAAGTTTATCATTGCACCCTTATTTAATATTCTCTTGAACTCAAGTTTTCAATAAATGAACATGAATTAATTTATTTTGATTAATTAAATTGACCAATGAACATGAATCAATCATTTAACTTTTCTATGTTGATCAAATTCATACTTTTAGGGCTAATAATTTTCACTGATAAAATAGGAAGAATTGTATCATTTATGCTATTTTTACTACTGTTATTAATTTATTGGATCAATAGATCTTTATAAACACAAACATTTATTTAAAAAAAGAACATGGAAATATGCGATTTGTTAATGCAACGTCTTGCGATATTTTGTTACCTTGTGTATGGACTATAATTTGCTCATTTGATAAAAAAAAGTTTAAATAATTTTCACAAATTATGAAGTTTTCACATTTATGAGAAAAATATGACTTTTTGAGATTGAAATTACGTCTCCAAATAAAATTTCTAACTTCAAATAAACTTATTTTATAGTACTACCTTCTTTAACTAAAAAAAACAATTTATGTAGGGGAGTGATTTTCTAGTCCCTAAAAGTGAATTTTGGATCCAAAAAGCCGTGCATTTGAAGACTATATTACTAGTAGTATTTGTTGTTTTTTTTATATAAAGAGAAGATCAAAATCAAAATCAAAATCACTAGTCCATAAGCTCATCTGTTCACTTTTTTTCCTAGTACTAGTATTATATACATATTGCTTTTCAACTTAAAACAAAGAAGCAGTATATTCAAAATCTTGAAATAGTGATGGAGGTGAATGTTGCAATTCACAAGTTAACTCTAAAACGCCGTTTCTACTCTTCCCAGAAAGCTTACTGTTGATAAATTAGCTAAAGATTCTTCCTTTTTAAAGTTTCTTCATCCACTCACTTCAGATTTTGAGATGTTACTGTCATTTTGTAGAAAAATTAAGAATTAATTTGTTAGTTTTCTTGTTCTTGGTCTTTATAGGGTAATAAAGATTTGATTTTTATTCCCAAGTTGATACTGTTGTTCAAGATTATTGTTGTTTGGTATGGAAATTTGCATGGATAGTACAATTCTGTTTATGGGTATTGCTTTTCTTGGATTCTTGGTTTCATTTTGTGTTGCTGATTACTGAATAGGGTTAGTTGGCTGTGTTGGTTCAATCAAGATTTTGACTCTTTTTTTCTGGTGTGGGGTTTGGTTTTTTGAGCTCTGGGAAGAGGGAGAATGGGAAAAGATGATGGTATGCTGCTTCTTTCAACAGTAGGACCGCCAATAAAGCGGCGAGCAGGGTTGAGAAGGAAGCAGGCAGGCAGAGGATCATATAGAGGAAGTTAGGTATTGGGATAAGGGAAGAAAATTGGGGATTGTTAGGGTTATTTGAGGTTTAGGACTGGGTTTTGTTTTGAGAGTTGGTGGTGGGGATTAGTGTGTTAAATTTTTTGGTGACTAGGGAAAGAATATGGCAAGCCAACTGCAACAAGCACTGAGGAGCCTTTGTTGCAATACTCCTTGGAAGTATGCTGTGTTCTGGAAGCTCACACATCGAGCTCGTATGTGAGTTCTTTTGCCTCATTCATCAAGTTTTTAGCTTCCTGTTACTGATATTATTTCTTTTGGTATTGCTACAAAATGGGTAAAAGTGAAACAAAATATATTTTTGTATGTCATGCTTTTGCTTTTCTAGTTAACTCAGAACTTTGATTAGCTTGCCCAGAAAATGAAAAGGTTTTTCCTTTCAGATTTATTACTGGAGTCATCCAACTTGTGTTTTCATATTCATTTAATGAAAAAAGAATCTAATCTGAAGTATTGAGACTCCGAAATGCACATAAGGAATCTAGATGCAAAATCTGTTTTTCTCAGTTAGCAGGAGGTTCAGGATATAAAGCTACAATAGCTTCCCCTTCAACTGAGAAATAAATGCTTGCATACACTAGAAACTACCTTTGCAGGAAATTTTTGGCCATACCATAGAGAAACATTATTTGTGGTTTTTGAATTCTATCTCCTACAAGACTAGTGCATTTGTAAAGAGTAAACATATGAAGACAACCTCTTTAGAAAATTCTGGTATCCCTCTTTTACGGATATAGCACCATCTGATTAGGCCTTCATGAGACTTATAAGAATGGACCTTGATTGTGAAGCTTATTGGAAGATTGATTTTATAATATAATTGCTGAAACTTGATTTTATCAAGTACGAGGTCCATTTGAGATGAATAGATTTCTTAGTTGTGGTTGGTAATCCGGCATAACTTGGCCTTTATTTAATACCTTTGACTATAAAAGAACAACATTCCTCTCTTATCTGTTGTCCATCATGTGGATTTCATTGTAGGATGTTGACTTGGGAGGATGCTTACTATGATAACGATGGGTTTCCAGGGAAAAAATCTCCTGGTAGTACAGCAGGCAACCTTTATGATGGACATTATTCCAACAATCATCTTGGAGTAGCTGTGGCAAAGATGTCCTATCATGTTTATTCTCTTGGAGAAGGGTATGATATCTAGATGACCAGGAGCAAGTTTATGATTTATCTCATTTTGTCAATTCTAATGATGTTAAAGCTTCAGGAAATAAATATGTCCGTTGAAGAAATTGCATTTTATTCTCTATCTGTTTCTGCATGAGATTAATTCATTTCAGCATGCAAGCTTTAGTAGAAAGCTTGAGAGTATAGTCAGTTCGTCACACAGTAATTCTTTGTAGACAATATGTTCCAGTTAGATTGAATCTACGATATAATTTCTCTCTGAGGTGGATTATGGTAATTAAATGTCTAACTATCCCTTTGGACAGTATTGTTGGGCAGGTTGCAATTACTGGAAAACATCTATGGCTTTCAGCAGACAAAGTTGCAGCTATCACCAGCTTGGCGCCTGAGGTGAGCCATTTTTTCTTAGCATGTACAATTAGCATGCTTCTGATGAATTTATGTATTAAGATGCAACAATATACTTCCTTTTATGCAAACGTGAATGTTACGGATAGAAAATTTTTCAGTTTCTAATAATAAGTACATTGACTTGGGAGAGGATCTATTATACTCGAATTCTCAATATGAACTACTCTGTGACAATTACCTCCAAAACTGTGTAATGGACTTACTTCTTGAACTATTTGGATGGTGGATAGAGTAAAAGTATGTTCCATTAGACTTCTTATTGATTTTAACTTGAAAGGTATTCCATCTTACAGAAGTTGACTTACCCAGCTTAAAATTGAAAATGTGATAGTAAATTTAAGGGTAGATTGTATATTGTGTACACGGTTATTCATTATGAGTTTTTCATTTTCAGCACTGTGATGGGTGGCAAGCTCAATTTTCTGCTGGGATTAAGGTAAAGCTAACTATCTTAATCCCTCAGTTGTAATATTTTTCATGGTGATATAGTCTGCCATACATGTGCATCATATATGGATATAGAGATGGTCTGGAAGTTTAAGATTTTGGCATCACTTCAGTTTCCTAATAGAGCACCAATGAACATCTATTTTTTATTAGAATCTTTCATTCTATTTTTCGATTAGAATTTCTTTCATTTATAATATTTTGGTGTTTGATGTATTCTTCACCTCTGATGCATATATCTCACACCATATTATTCTATTTACAACAGCTTTTGATCTTTCCGTTATTTTTCTTGACATAGCACTTTATGGAAAATGTTAAAAGTTTTTCTCTACAATATTGCGATGTCAATAACATTTTTGATTTGATAGTCCATCACCCATTGTCCAGCAAGGGTTAGAAGTGCAAAATTCTTGATGTGGGACTAACATGCTTGGCGTATAAAGAAACTAAGCAACTTAAAATGTGTGAGAGTTGATACTTATCATTTCGAAGAATATGTGAGTATTCCGGGGAATTTTGACATTTCTAAAGATGATTGACAACCACCAAGAATGACAGCCTACTTCCTACACAAGTAGAATCAGCATACAAGTTGTATTAAAATTTTACGCCCATTGAGTGATACCTGTTCCTTCTGTCATAACTCATTTTAAATATTGCAGTTGACCATCTCCAACCCACCTCTATTTTACTCTCCATTCTCTATATTTGGAGAGTAAAATAGAGAATGGACATTCCAACCCACCTCCATAGTAATCTCTACTCTCTATTTCACTTTTTTATTATTTTAATATTATTTTTATTATTTTGTAATGAACATATTATTTTACATATAATGCTATTAATTAAATATCTAATATTTGTAATTCTTTTTAAATATAATATAATATTTTAAGATATATATTATTTAATATATACTATTTTCATCTCGAATTGATAGTATTTTAATTTTTTTAAATTTTTTATCACTAATATAATTTGAAAATCTATGATTTGAACAATTTTTAGCTAAACATAGAAAAATTAAGGACAAAAATGCTCATTTTTAACTCCGTAATGCATTAATAGAGCATTTATGGGAGCAACGTCATAATCTTGAAAGTTGATTATTTATGTAATTGTATTTCATTAATGGTTTCTTTTATTTGAATCGTCCATTAATTTGTATAATATAGAATATTTGCTTGCAATTTATGTTATTAAAAAATTTAAAATAAAATGTAACTTTATATTAAATAAAGAATTTGAAAAATAAAGTATTATATCACATGAAAATTATATAAAATGATTATTTGGGAAAAAAAGAAAAAGAAATGATATATATTATGAAATAAGAAAATAAGAATGAAATAGAAATAATAATATAATATTGAGGAGAGAGAAAAGATTCTTTTTTAGAGAGTAAATAGAGAATTGGATTAGAGTTGGTTGTCTGAAAAAATAGAGAACTCTATATTTGGAGAGTAAAATAGAGGATAGGGTTGGAGATGCCCTACTGTTATAAACACTGTTTCCAACTAACTTGAACCATTTTTCATTCAACCTTTCCTCTAAATCTCTCAGCTGAATCATCTTAGGTCAATAGAGTGAGATGGAGGGGATGAAATGGTTGTGCATTACTATGATGTGTAGATGATCAGTTACATTTAAACTTAAGGTGTATAGAGGGAGCTCCTAACATTCTGGCATTGACAGAGTGATTGGATTAAAGCCGAAGAACTGTGTTTTTTGTATTAAAACTGTCAAATTAAAGAAAAGAAATACCTCCTAAATTTTTATCCTACTTGAATCAGTAAACCGTGTTTTTGTGTGTTCTAAGGAAGGTCATTGAGTTTCTTCCACAAAATTCTTGTGAAATGCATGTGACAACTGACAAGTAGATCGTTTTCACATTGCTGCTAGTCCTTCAAGGCAATACAGTCATTGCATGAGATGACAAGGCTTGCATCAACTGACTTCTTGATGCTAACCTGCACATGTGAAGTTTATGAAGATAGTTTAACTTCTCAATCTTAACTGTAATTTTATCCGTCTCCTATCGTATGAATTTTATCATGAACTTTATTGGCTACATAATATGGGGCCTCAAAGAAACATTTTTTCTTGAATGCAGACCATTGTTGTTGCTGCTGTTGCTCCACATGGAGTTATACAACTTGGATCCTTGGATAGTGTAAGATGATCAACCTCATCGTTTAAGATCTGTAAATGGTTAAAGTGCAGGACAAATAGAATTTTATTTCAAACTACCTTCAGTTTTTTCTTTATAATGTTTATGACAATTTTGTGACTGATCTCTTCTTGACCTGTATTTGTTTAATTTCACATGTCTCACTACATTTTGGACTGCCTCCAATGCGTCATTTAGTTCCATCTAAAATTCATCACCTTGTGAAATGAATTTCCAACTGGTTTTATCATTTCTAGCTTAGTTAACATCATATGTTACCATTGATCTCTACAGCAGCTATCAGTAACTAGATATGCCTTGTCTGCAAATCTTATTTTCTTTCTATTAGATCCCTGAGGATTTGAGGGCGATCAAGCATATTAGAGATGTCTTTTCTGAGCTCCAGGAGTTGATGGCAAGTTGCTTGCGGAGTTCGATGCAGTACAGCATGGAAAATTCTTGCTTGGTAAATTGACTATTGCTCACTGAATTACTGTTATCACAAATCATTTACGCCTTTATCTGATGCTGCTACATTTTCCAGTCAGAGATATCGACAAGAACCTCAGGTTCAGAGGTTTTTCAAGACTGCGTAAATAATCTAGGTAGAAGTGTTTGTGAAGATGGGAGAAATATGTGGTCTCCTCTATATACATCTGTTGAAAAATCTGTTGATCATTCTTGTATCTTCTCACAACCTGGAGGTTTCCCAAATAAAATACTTGAAGCGGTACATAACCAAGGACTTCACAGGACTTCAGTTCAAGGATCTGATGACTCTGAGAATCTGCTTCCGGCAAGCTGTGAAAGTTCCATTATAAAACACCAAGAGGAAGGGCAAATGTGGGAAGAAACTGATCCAAAGTTTGAAGGGCAAACTAGCAACTTGAGAGTCTTGGGGAAGGGCTCGGTAGATAAATGTGAGCCAACTTTTAGAAGTGATGCAAGTATTGGAAGTGTTTCATATGATGCTGGACAAGTCACGGAATGCCCTCAGCCAAATAGAAACAATCTTGCTTCTGAAGCTGACAATGATCGAAACAGAAAGTTGGGTTTGTCGGATCTTCCCAATGCATATGCAGATAAATGTGCTGAGACAAATTTAGGTTTTGAGACACAGTGTAATGACACGATGCACACTCCTTTCAGGTTCTGTGCTGGCTATGAACTATACGAAGCATTAGGGCCAGTTTTCCAGAAAGGGAATTCTTCCAAGGACTGGGAGGCAGGGAAGCGGGAAGAAATGGCTGTTGACATGCTTGAGGGAATTGGCACCAGCAGTCTGGTAATGAGCAACACTGGCAATGAGCATCTTCTAGAAGCAGTAATAGCTAATGTTAACCGCTATGACAATGATTGTAGCAGTGTCAAGTCATTCTGTAAATCTGTTGATTCCCTCTTGACCACTGAAATAACTGCCGAACCTTGTAGCAGTGATATCGGCGCAATCAGTTCTATAGGCTATTCATTTGATCGGGAAACATTGAACAGCTTCAACTCATCAGGTACATGTAGTATTCGGTCTTCTAGGGGTCTTTCATCAACCAGTTGTAGCAGAGGTAGCGGACATGTTGAGAGGCCACTTGAACCCGTTAAAATGCATAAAAAGAGAGCTAGACCTGGTGAAAGTTGCCGACCTAGACCCAGGGATAGACAATTGATCCAAGATCGCATCAAGGAGCTCCGTGATCTTGTTCCAAATGGTTCGAAGGTAACCTAATAGGCTATATTTCTCTTTCTGAAGTTGCTTAGTTTTTTATTCAGATGTGCTGAAACTTTTGGATGATACCACAGTGCAGTATAGACTCACTTCTAGAACGAACAATCAAACACATGCTCTTCATGCAAAGTGTTACCAAGCATGCTGACAAGCTAAGTAAATGCTCTGCATCAAAGGTGAGCTTCTCTTGCAAGTCAGTGATTTATTTTTCAATTGGCATGGTTTAAGTAATGCTAAGTCAAAGTCTGGTAATTGAAAATGATGCCCAAAGACCTCCTTTTTCCCTTGAGAAAAGGAAAGGCATAACCTGAAAGCGGATTGTTTATCCTTGGTAATTAACGTACTTTTATTTATTTTCTTCTGTTTTGTATATCCTAATTGGAAGTTGGGGCTAAGATAAAAAATGCAGATATTTGCTGATGGAAATCTTCTTCCGTTCTTTGTTTTGTGGCAATCTTCTCTTGCTGATGAATCATAGCTCAAGGAAAATCAATATTTTCTGACATTTTATACATGGGGATGGGAAAGGGCGGAGCAAATACTGTTGAAATAATATGGTCTTTTTTAAAATGCGGGTCCTTGGACTTCTGTAAGGTTGACTTCTCAATTCTCTTAGTTTTATTTTGTATTTGACCTCACCCGGGGAATAATTGCTGTGCTCAGTGTGATGACTTCTGAAAGTGCATCCCTGTGAAAGACCCAAATTATTGGATGTGAAGTGCTTTAATGTGTTTCTTAGTTTAAGCATCTGTTGCATGGTTCTATTGTGCCTATAACCGGCTGAGGAAGTAGCTAGTTTTATTGGTTATGGTTATCAAATTCTTTCCACTAATTTATTTTGCGTTGAACATGTTACAGCTGGTTGACAAAGAATCGGATATCTGTGGATCTTCCTCCCATGAGGTTGGTTCAAGCTGGGCAGTGGAAGTTGGAAATAACCAAAAAGTTTGTCCGATGAGGGTTGAAAACTTAGGCATGAATGGTCAAATGCTTGTCGAAGTAAGTAATGATAATTTTGATTGTGAATTCTAGCATCTTTTAATTTTAGTTTAGACTTTTTGGTGAAACAGTAAGGGATGAAACATTCTTATGTGAGTCCAATGCAGATCTTCGAAGACGGAAGCCATTTCCTTGACATAGCAGAAGCCATCCGGAGCTTGGGTCTTACAATTTTAAAAGGTCTGGCTGAGGCTTATAGTGAGAGGACGCGCATGTGTTTTGTGGTTGAGGTACAATCCTGACTATTGATATGATGTTCTCTCAACCGTAAGTAGAAATTAATCTTGGTGCTCAGCAAGATATCGTATCAACTAATGGTGTATCCACTATCTACTTACTTCTTGTGTGATTCCTCATTGTCTCTTAAAGGAGTCGTATCAATATATTATAAGGACTGTTGGTACTGGACTGTGGGTCAACTAGTCCTTTATCAAACGAAAGAAAAATGAAAAGAATTACTATGTTTATAAAATATTTCCAGTATCTTTTGACATTAATGTATACATCATTATCTTTAAGAGAATGCTAAGTATTTCCTAAATAATCTTTTAATAAACACATGCGTAGCTAATAAGACAATTATGGAATAAAAGGAAGAAATCCAAATTGAAAGACGATTTAAGACTTGGGAGATAATGTTGTCCGCAATATGATGGAAGCAACCAAAAGAAAGGTTGCAGATTGTTATGCCAATACACTGCTTGCAGAATCAAGAATTAGCATATTCCTTTTTTCTTTTCCCCATCTGATTTAACTTATCGACTAATTCATTTTTTATTTTGCGTGACTCTTGATATATTATTACCTTTTCGTTAGGGGCAGAATGATAGAACCTTGCATCGCATGGATGTATTATGGTCTCTTATGCAGCTACTGCAAGCAAAGATCAACGTGTAGAGCTGGAAGGTCAGAATAGACATACATTTTACTAGTCAGACTGAGGTCTTGAAATCTTCTGAGTCAGGATACTGATGTTTCAAAGGTTTTCTGTTCAACATATCCGATTTCCCTTTCTAAACGAGTTGTGAAGACAATAAATTCTTTGTTTCCGGTTTGTTTGTTTATATGTTCTTGTATTTTATGTGTGAAATGCTCTCGTGGGAGAAGCATTATGCTCTTGATGAGGTGAGGATTTCTCGCAGAGATCCTCCACGTCAAACCAGTAGAGTAGATTAGTGGTTCGAGACACAACGAGGGTAAGTGATGAATCAGTATTGATCCCTCAAGATGATGGAGAGTAAAGGGTTGTGCTCTTCATCATGTAAACCATTTTCAGAGTGTGATTGTTTTCCAGAATTTTAGCTTTGTACATCATTGATTGACCTTCAACATAAGTTACTTTTTAGTTCCTTCTAAGATGCCTTGGTAATTCATAAAATCGAATTTGAAACGATTGCAGCTTAGTAGTTTTGTACCACGAAATAATAGGACAATTTGTCTGGTTTGAGAAAAATGCAAATGAAAGACTTGCTAGTTGCAATGCATAGTTACAGCCTACAAGGCTACAATCTATATTCATAATATTTGGTTATAAATTTCAAGAAAATTGGAAATGAATTACAGAACTCAATTTAATATTTTACTCTGTTAATAAACAAAGCAATGCAGTCTAACATGGCCAAATCAAGGATTTTGGACTTCTTATTATGCTACTTCATACATATCCGTGTATATCATTGTATATCTGTTTATCTTATGTATATCATGTATGTAAACAACAAAATATTTGTATGATATACACATATAGCAGTGGCACTTTCCCAAGTGTGAGTTTTGACTTCAATCTTGTTAAAATCGCCTCTAATCTTCTTCCTTAACTTATTGGAAAAACTACCTAATTAGTCAAATATTCTTACCATATTTATTAATTCTTTATATAATTACATATTGTCACACTAATTAATAATTTCATACCAAATTTCATGTCAGATACACCTAGATACATGTATTTTCTCTACTAGACGCACTCAAATAGGGAGAGAGGCAAGCGAAATCCCCAAATATATGTGAATCACACTAGATGCATGTATCTGGGACATGGAAAGAGGTATCTGGACACGTCATATACTTGTATCCGAAGTCCAAAATCTAGTAAGATTCATTATATTGCAAACTAACATGAATCTAAGTAATTAGCTCCTAAACTAGCGGGATTTCTATAAATTACCCTAAAACTTTGCGTTTGAGAATTGGGCTAAGGCCAGAATGGACTTCCGCGTAAATTAACTTGGGCTAACACTTTGCATTTGAGTATTGGGCTAAGGCCAGAATGGACTTCCGCGTAAACTAACTTGGGCTTACAACTAAGACGCGTAAGCCCAACCCATATTTATTCTAATATATTTGTACCATAAAAGTAGAAATCATTAAGAATTTTGTTTATTAACAAAATGATGGACCTGTCTGGAATCATATCTAGCTTTTGCTTGACAAAAATATTCTCTAAAACACTTATTCTTAGTGCTATAATAATGCATATATCCATTCGTGTGGGAAATAGTTTATATTAAACTACAAGTACAATGAGCAAGACAAGACAAGACAGGTTGGGCCATAAAAAAAGGATTAATCAAAAAATGAAAGCATTTAAATGCACTTTTGCCGGCCCATTAAACAATCCTGTTCACCCTTTTCTATTCATGTTTGGATGTCAAATAAAGTTGATATACATTTCCTTAAACAAAAATATAATTTTCTCTTTTTTTTTTTTCTATGAGACATATTTATTAAAAGTTAAACAAGCAAAGACAGAAGAATCTAGCAAGAAGAATAAGAAATTTTTTATTACTTCTTTAAATTAAAATTTGGGTTGGTATGCCTTGGGGGTATATTAGGAATTTCAAGAAATTATTTTGTGAGTTTTGCTTTTATATATGTATATTTCTTGTGACAGTTTCATATAATATCGTAAGTCATATGGATCTGTAATGACTTGTTTTATTTTCCTTTTCTTATTTTTAACTTTGAAATGATGATCATGATTTATGAAATATAATTTTTTTTCTCATCTTTGTTGGTAGCTTTGAGATCGATTATGACATAATTTAGGATAATTAAGTATATAATATGTATATATCAATAACTCCAAACTTGAAAGTTGATTTACTCGTGTTACACATTGGGCCACCCCAAAATTCATTAGAAAAGAAATTTAAAAAAAGAAAGATATTTGAAATATGTAATTTTAACCATATGATAACATTTGTGTGACTATAAATTTTAAAATAAATTAATATCAAGATTAATTTTTTTTTTAATGTTAACATAAATTAAAAGAAGAGAATATATAAAAGAACAGTTACACGTCGTAAGTTACAAATATTTAAGTATATAGTACAATATCTTTGCATCATATACATTGTTAGTTTGTTATGACGTAATGGAAAAGCAGTCCAACAATGTTATTATTAATTTATTTATTTTTCCCGCCTGATATCTAGTATCTGATTAAATTTGGATTTGCATCGGAAAATCTCACATCAGAGGGTAAAGAGTTGTTAGGTGATTCGATATCCCAGGGAACTTCGAACTCAAGAACTTTTGGTTAAGGAGAAAATAATACTTACCACTTCACCTCAACAGCACAATCATTGTTGGTCAACAATATTATTAATTAATATAATATTAATACATTATTATTATTGTTGATTGTCATATCATATCCACCTGTAACTCTATTAAAAATATAACATCTCCAATTTCTTATACCAGTTTAATCTATCCATAAACAGTTTTTTTTTTTTATAAAAAGAATCAGTAAATAGACAATAAATAAATATACACCACCTTAAGGTTGAAATGACCTTGCTGACTATCCCTTTGGTTTATATAAGCTTAAATTACGCAATCCATTAATTTTAATTTTTATTAAAAAAAAGTCCTTATATTAAGGATTTGGACTTTGAATAACTGCCTGCTGTTCAAACTACACCTTAGCGTAAACATATTAATATTAGTGAATTTGACATTATATATACTTTATAATTAATTGTTTTTATGAAAATGAAGTTCCCTAATTTTGTCTCTTAATCATTAGGCATTCTATATTTTTCCTAACAATTCGTATTTTTTTTTCCTTGTCGGTGTGACCCATTGAAAACTTCCATAATATTTCTAAACTAATTAGTCTTCTCTAATCTTTCAAGATTATTCACGAGCGGCACTTTTACCTCATATATTTAATATATTTGAACTTTGCACATCTTTTAAAAATCAATGATTGATATGTGTATTTTATTATGATACCGATATTAATTGTTATTGAAAAATGATTTGAGAAATAAATAATTAATGTTAAGAATAAAACATGAATAGAATCTTGATTTATTAAACGTGTCAAGCAATGTGGAAATCTATTTAAAAGATGATGAACAAGTAAAAATGAATCGAAAGAATATATTGTTAACAAGGGGGTATATTAGAAGGAGTCCGGAGCCAAAAGGGCAATTTTTTTCTTTCAAAAAACTAAAACGGCACATCAAAAAGAATTTTAACCAAAAGGGAAAAATTGCTCCATTAGGAGCGATTTTCTTTTGACAAAAGTTACGTCGTCCGTTAAAAAAAATAAAAATCGCTGCTAACAATAGGCATGAATAGGCATTTTTATATTATTAATAATTAACAATAGGCATGAAAATAATAGCACTAGGCATGAAAAACGCTGCCCCTGCAGCGATGTGTAAGGAAAAAAAAAATTCGACTTAAAATTACTGCTGTGGCAGCGATTTTTAATAAAAAAAAGAAAAAAAGTTTTTGGATTTTTAGTCATTGTGTCAGAGAGAAATTGCTTCGTCAGGAGCGATTTTGCCCTTTTGATTTTAAAAAAATTTGATGCGCCCTTTTAAAATTTTTGACAATTTTTTTTTTCCCTTTTGGCTCCGAACTCATATTAGAAGATTACATAGTGACGAGGAGACATGTAATATTCGAACTCATGACACTATGATATAAATTGTGATCATAATTTTAAGGGAAATAAATTTACACAAATATATAACCCAACACAAAATAATACATTCACTCATGTAGTCATATTTTTAATTAATTTACATCGTGCAAAGCTAATAGTGTTATTGTTTGCCACAATATTTATACACTTTATACATTATTATATAGTAGTATTTATACACTTATATATAAGCAATTTATTTATTATCTTGTATAAACGTGTATAAAGTATGTATAAGTCTTCACCAAAATGGCTTTAAATATTTGTAGACAACCACACTCGATTATATATCTCCGACAAGTCTAAAAAAACACTTGCTTTAAATTTCTCATTAAAAGTCATATTCGAAATTCAAACTCACATCTTTCAATTATTGAATTGTTAAAAAAATGTGAATAAATTAATTATGGAAAATGAAAGAGCAACTAAGCATCCAATTAATTAAATACTAGATTGAGATATAGAAGAAAACTTAATTATGTAGGGTTCAATAATATCTTGTTTTTTTTTTCTTGGTCAGAAAATATACTAGATTGAGATGTAGAAATAAATAGGAAAATTTAAAAATTCTTGTAGAATATATGTACACGTGCGATGGCCCCACGTGCAAGTTCTGTGTCTGCTTGACCAGTTTTGGAATAAGACATAAGTCCGCATCATTCTCCAACACTTTATTTATTTATTTTTGTCGAAAATAAATTTGCCTAAAATATGATTTATACTTAAAAAAAACTATTAAGAAACACCAAAAATTATATCTACGTAACCTTAAGGAAACATGTTGGGTCTAAGTCCCTCTCATCAATATTTATTTTCATTACAATTGTAGAGTGACATTTGTTGCCTTTTTAAAGAAGGCAAAATTTGAATTTGTAAAATGGAGCCCGTTACAGAGTGTAGATATGTGAGACACTACGGAGAAAGTGACACTTTCGTGTAATATGTTGATCTTATGAGGCAGTGATGAGTTTCACGCGCTCTAAGTTCGATTCATACACGATTAGGAAGATTGGTTCCTACCACCTGAATTTGAACAAATATCTCTAGGTGACTTCCTTTTTAATCGATCGTGAGTGTTATATATGCTATAAACATTATTGAAAGTATGTTATAGTCTCAATGTCCTTATGAAGTAGTACAAGTTTCACACGTTTTAAGTTTGGTCCATGCGCGGCTCGAAAGATTGACCGCAAAGTAGTATTGCTCACCCTATCCTACCATATGTATTTGAACAAATATCTTTGGACGACTTTTCTTTTAATTGATCGTAAGAATTATGATATGGACATTGCTAATGAAATTTAATATTGAAAATTAGCTTTTGAGACAAGAATAGTTCAAAATTATATAAAAAAGACTTGGTTCCAAAATTGATGTGGGATAACTAAACATTCCACATGCCAAAGTCATAGCCGGCCGAAGAGTAAGGCTTTCGAGGCCCCAAATTATCGTCTTAGGTATACTAAAAGTTAAAAAATATATATATATATAAAGAAGCTCTGAGTTTTTTTGAAATAAATTTCTATATTAGAAAAAAAAACGCAAAAGAAATGTTATAAATCACGAAAATTGACAACTAAAAAAAAATAAAAAACACTGTTCAAAAAATCTTAACTTACACTCTAAAATCATATAAATTGAAATAAGAAGTGTAAATAAATTTTAACTGACTCCCTAAAATTAATGATATCCCATTGAAACGGAAAAAGTGTTCGATGTATATAGACTTCCGAAAGAAACGGAAAAAAAGAGTTAAAAGAGGAAAAACGAACACTAATTTGTCAGTTTGGGGTTGCCGATAACGTAGTGGACCCAAAGGTGCTATAAAGTAGTGTTTTGTGAATTCTTGATATGATGGTGGAGTCCTTTAATCACTAAATTTGGATCTCCCACTTTCTTTTTTTTCCAATTATTTGTTAATAATTATATTATTTGTCATCGTGTTTTAAAAGACAATTTTGGATTCGTCGTGTAGGGTGGGATATTGACAACATGCTTTGAAATTCATGTGTAAAACTTATGAGATTTACACTCTATGCATCCGATTGTATATCGTAGACTTGTCTAACAATTCTTATATAAATTGTGTCAGACTCCTTTGTTACACTACGATAAAAAAGACAGTGATGATAAAATTTAACATGAGATTTTTGTTATTTAACTATGAAATTTTATTTATACTAGTTCCTTCTTTTCTATTAACGTTGCTAAATTTAGAATGAGTTCTACATGTTTAACTAAATTCATTATTTTCAATTCGAACTATATATATTCTACCAGATAAGTTTACACCATGCAATTCGTTGTCCGCATAACAGTAAAACTTTAAATTGGTGGTTTCAAGAATCAATTATTGATTAATTAATTATCCAAAAAAAAAAAACATCTTATCGGAAACCTTTGGGATCATAAAACATTAATTTTTTTCTAATATGTTAATGACATATTAAACCTAAATTCATAGAAGGAGGATACTTAAAAACCAAACTTTGCAAATGTAAAAAAATTCCAAAGTATGGAGAGTCCCATTTTGTTGTTTTCCTCCCTAGTTTTCATGGAAGACGCAGAGTTCAATGTTGTCAAGGTGTACAATTTCTTAACTCAAACAACGTCCATGTCTAATTTAATGTCCGCCATAGTGTAGTGAATGGAGTTGGTCCTCTTTTAATTAGACGTCTCGAGTTCATGTTTTGAATATGAAAAAATCTTGGGGAATTTTTACATACAACCATTTTTTTAATTTTTTTATTTTTAACAAAAGCCATCACCAATAAGTTTTGAGCCTACGAGTGTGGGGTTTTTGACTAGACCTCTACCATGTAAAATTATGCTCCATAGCTATAGTTTGCAAATTACGGTTCGTAGATACATGTTATAGAGAGGAGAGTGGCAAGCGAGATTGGGAGAGGGAGGAGAGAGGCGAGCGAGAGAGGGCAACGAGTGGATAGAGGCGAATTGTATATGTATTTCTGTCAAAATAATTGTATATACGTAACTGGTATACATATGTATTTGTATATCAGCGAGCGAGATTGGGAGAGGGGGGAGAGAGGCGACCGAGAGAGGGCAATAATTTGTATAATTCGCATCTCGTTTGTATGATTCGTGGGTACGTTTATATATTTGCGTGTTTTTGTATAATTGAGTAATATAAAATCTGGATTATACAAATATGATAAAACTCAAAATAACGAATCAATACAAACATAAACATATGAACTTTAAATAGTTATACAAATTACATTAAATAAATTATATTATACAAAATCTAAACACTACACGTTTATACAGATTTTAAAAAGTTATAAAAAAAGAAGATTGAATGTATTAAGTACTTGTATCTAAATCATTTTTCAAGATCTAATATATGTTCTTATAATGACCTGGTCAAGAGAGTAAAACATCAATTAATAGGGAAACTGTGGTAAAAATAACCACGTCAATTATTATTTTTCTTAATAGGTGTGTCAAATCCAAATACAACCGTTAAGAGTGGATGAAGGGAGTACCTTCTAAAGCTTGTCCTCGTCAATTATATTTCAAATAACACCCAATCAAAAATAATAATTCCATCAACAAAGCCACTGACACTAATGATTTTCACCAAATTATTGGATTTTATTGTGTAGTTAATGAATATAGAGTGACAAGTTAGTGTGGGAAAGAGAATAAATTATTATATATGGTGTAGTTACTAGTTAGTGAATTATATAAAGACATTTTAGCGTGGGAAAGAGAATAATAATAATAATAATAATAATTAGAAGCATCTTTAGATATGAAGAATCTCCAGGGAGTTTGAAAAAGTTTGAACAAATATTGAAACACCTGGAGCTGATTAGGGTGGATATTAAAAAGAGATTAAAGATGAAAGACCAAATGAATTTATATTTGATTGGAATGTCTTTCTGTCCTCTATAACATACATATTGTATGGGTTGGTGACTGTACGGAAATTCAACATGTAAACCACTTAAATTTACAATTATTTTTCTAACCATCACCTATATAAAAAAAATCTAAGAAGATTATGGGTGTGTTTGGTATGAAAAAAAAAATGTTTTCCATGGGATATGTTTTGCAAGGAAATATTATTCTAGATTTTTAATTTTTTTTTTTGTAATGTTTCATTAGTAAGGAGAAAATATTGTCCAGAAGCATTTAGGTATAATTTAGGCAAATACTTTGACTCTGAATCAGCCCCCAACCTTTACCATAGAGCTGGACTTCTGTCGGCGACGCAGGACAAGACTCCGACTCAGAATTTGACCCTCGACCTGACCCTGAAATATGACCTTGATCCAAGTCTATACCTAAGACCCATGACTTGTACTTGAGATCCAATATTCCCGACCCAGAACTTGATCTCTTGACCTAGCCCCAACCTAGGACCCGACCCCGAACTGATCCTATCTCGAGACCGAGACAACAACCCTGACTTGATAACCTAACCTAACCTTGACCAAATAAGACCAAACTTCAAACCCTGATTGGAGGCCAGAACCCAAGCTAGAACCTAACCCTGACCTCTACTTGGGATCCTACTTTGACCCGAGACACGATCTTGACTTGGGGTCGAGTTCTATGTTCGGTCAAAAAGGGGGTTGAGTCAGGATTTGGCCGAGGGTTAGGTCCTTCATCGAGGTGAGGTCCTACCGTAGGATCGAGGTTGGGTCTTGCATTTGGGTCAGGGTCGAGGTCAGATCTCAAGTTGGAGAGGGTGTCATGATGAGAGTTGGGACCCGAATTAGAGTCAAGGTCGTGGTTGACTCCCGAGTTGGGGTAGGGTCTCAGGTCGAGGTTAGTTCAGGTCTTGGTTCTAGGTTAGAGTCAAGTCGTGAGTCAGGTTTCGATCCGGGTTCGAGGTCATGGTCAAGTTTTGAGTTGGGGCAAGGTCAACTCTTGTGTTAGAATCGTATCAAGGTTGTATCATGAGTTAGGTGGGGGTCATGGCCAAAGACTCGAGCCTCAATGTAGGGTGGGTGGGCCCTACAAAGAGGGTGTAGGTAGGAGGAAGGCAGAGGCATGGGTGATAAAGGGATTGAGTGAGTGGTGGGTCACGGGAGAGGGTGTGGGCCTGAGCAAAAGGTGGGAGTGGGGCATCAAGGGTTGGGCAGGTCAAGTGACGAGGTGGTAAGTCGAGAGGTTAGGGTTCCAGGGCCAGGTGATGGTGAAGTTGAATGAAAGTTTTGAAATATATTTTTTCTACCTTTGATAGAAAAATTATTTTTCTTGAATTAGAGAAAAATAAGTCTATTAAAAAAAATCAAACTAATGTCCTTTATAGATAAGTGACACAATCACTCAGTCACATGGAAAGGAATAATTAAAGAATCATATAATATAGTATAGAACAAAATGAATGGGATCAGACTCTGTTCCTAGTAAGTAAATGATTGAATCTGTTTTTTTCATTATTATTATTTTCGGGGGAGTTTGATGAATGTGGCACTTGTTAACGTTTTCATCTTCTCCTCGTGCGTCCTTCTCATCCATACTTTTTCTATTATTTTTCTTTGTTTATCCTTCTCTTCTTTCTTTCCTAGTAGACTCTATCTCTCAAAATTATTCCGTCCCAATTTATGTAATATTATTTGATTGAACACGAAACACGAAGTATTAAGAATAAATAAGAAGCTTAAAATTAACTATGAAAAAGTATCTCTTTTTACAGATTAAAAATGATTTTTTTTTAAAAACATAATTAGTACACATGGAACACTATGAGCCTGTTTATATACGTGAGATAAAATCATATGAGATGTAATTAAAGTTTTGTTTGGATATATAATTTGATTTTTTAAGTTGTATGTTTTGCTCATAAACATTAAAAAAAATCGTAAGTTGTGAAAAGTATCAAAATTACCTCAATTCTTTGACCAATCTTACCAAATAAGAAGACGTTCATAACAAAAGTACAATACACTATCATAAAGTTATTCTTAAAAATAATACAACTTTTATTGATCAAATTTTAGCTTAATAAAAAGGTAAAATTAAACATGAGTTGTAGTGTACTACTTCATCACTACTTTGATATTCTTGCAAAAAAAAAATGTAAATATAAAATAATGAATTTTTTTTACAAAATATAAATGTATGAGTCAATTTTTATATTTGAAAAATGTGAAAACATGATATGAAATTCACATATCAATCATTTTGGATTGAACTCATGAGATGAGATCGCATGATTTCACGCTGATTTCATCTCAAAATTTCATATTATGAGATAAAATCGCATGTCCTATTCAAGTTTATTTGACCCAATGAAATTTGTTAATTATCATCAAGCTAATAATTAAGGTGTTTATAATCCAAATGGTACTTCCACATTGAAATGGTCTATTCAGAAAGTGCCTTTGGAATGCCAAAAGGACAACATACGTGTATTTTATTTTATTTATTTATTATAATAAATATGGAAGATATGTACGTACTCCAATTAAAACTCTGTACGAGATAGATAAATGTGTAATATTGGTTGTGAAGTTGAATGAATCCTGCATTATTGCTTAAAAAGAATGAATTAAATAATTTATTATCTTGGCATTGGTTAACATGTCTTCTTGTCTGCAAAAATCACTCTTCCTCTTCATGCTTAATTATACAAGTGGCCAACAAGTACACAAACTATATATAATGAAACAAATTAAAGTAAGCCATTGATATAAGCAGTGAGATAATGCCAGCCAGAAAGGCCACTCCATGCACAAATGATAATAACTAGTGCTCATATGCTTTCGGTATGATCAGATCACTTAAAAGATAATACTAAGTAACTTTATTACTTATTACTGTAAATATAGATTAGTCATCTTAAAAAACGATAAAGTAAATGGGTTTTTACCAAAATATATGTTGGGATTAGTTTGTTTTTTATACTAACAATGTATGTAGAACAAATCCCACCCAAAACACCCAACTATAGATTAGCCTACTCATCAATCTTATACTATTAAATTAAGTTTTGCTTTTAAACTTGATGTCAAGTCGATTGCTTTAGGTGTGACATGCACTTTTTTGGTTCTTGAAGTAGTGTGGTGTTATACTTTGTGGGGAAAAAAATTAGTGCTATATTTGGAATTAAGCTATAGCATGTCGTTAAGAAAATATAATATTGAAAAACTAATGTTTGGCGTGAACATCTATAACTTCTATCACTTCTTTGCAAGTTCTTAGTATTTTAATCGTGGTTTTCGTTAATTGAAAAATTCGTTATTTTGGACGACATGTAAATTGGTAAAAATGAGGTTAAAAAAGACAAGTAAATTATGATCGATCATACTCCTTTTCCCTTGGCTGAATTGACCATGTATGAATGAAATGAAAGTCATACTCCAAATGGGCGTACCGCGTACGAGTCCATCAATATACATATTTAAAATGTAAAAGTCTGAATCAAAATCGGATTTATAAAGTCAACCCTAATTTTCAAAATTGAAACTGGAGTTTTCACTCAAAATCAATTTATTCATAAGAGAAGAAATTCAAATCTAAAATTTCATCGAAAACGTGATTTGAATCAACCCTCAAAACGACAAATTATGATTTCTTAACTTTAAGAGAAAAATCCTTAAATTTCATTATCAATACGCGATTAAACAACAAAATAATAGATAAATCAACAAAAAAAAAAAACAAGTAGAAAGTTAGAATCTTAAATCCATGAAAAAAAAATCTCTAAGTAGCTTCAACAATTTCAAAACAGAGCTTTCTAGCTCCCAAAATCAAAATAAAAAGTCCAAGATCGAAATGAGATTTAATTCTATCCATGTATACATTACTCTTTGCCAACTTGAGTGCCTTTGTACCTGTGCAAATCACTCAACTAAGTCAAAAATTACCTTTCAGACCTCGTAAACTGTTAGAATTCAAATCTAAGCTCGTTAACAAAAATATTGACTTTGATAAAATTTATCTCAAAATTAAAAATATTTTTTAAAACCCATCCAATCCCCTCGATAATTGAGTCATTCATCCTCCAAGTCACAATGACATATACCAAAACTATGGAAAAAGATACAAAAACAAGAAAAACCAACTGATATCAAGAAAAACCAACTGATATTTTTCATTTGATTTTCTATATTTAGCACCAACATGGACTTTAATTATATGTGCTTAGTGCCAATGCCACTTTTTTCTTATATTGTTCAAATTTTATCAAGTATCTTCATAATTCATATGATGATCATTTTGTGCAAATCACTCAACTAAGTCAAAAATTACCTTTCAGACCTCGTAAACTGTTAGAATTCAAATCTAAGCTCGTTAACAAAAATATTAACTTTGATAAAATTTATCTCAAAATTAAAAATATTTTTTAAAACACATCCAATCACCTCGATAATTGAGTCATTCATCCTCCAAGTCACAAATGACAATATACCAAAACTATGGAAAAGATCAAAACAAGAAAAACCAACTGATAATACAAAATGATCATCATATGAATTATGAAGATACTTGATAAAATTTGAACAATATAAGAAAAAAGTGGCATTGGCACTAAGCACATATAATTAAAGTCCATGTTGGTGCTAAATATAGAAAATCAAATGAAAATTGCTTTTATACCTAGATAGACCTGAGTATATTCAGGATCTATATATGTTGTGTGCTAGATATATAATTTAATTCCATTATGACGGTAATAAAGCTAATCATTTTTTTTTTTCAATTCCACATATGTTAGTATATATATATATCTTATTGTAACAATTTAAGTGTGCCTTTCGGCATTTTGTTAATAAAACAATTAGTAGTTGCTAAAGATGAAGAAAGATGGAAATGAATATTAAAAGTAGAGGCCTAGTGAGATAGACCAAAATCCCTTCACTCATACATATTTAAAAAAAAAAAAAGAGATTTTACTATTTACTTTTTCTAATCAATATAGAAGATAGATTATATATTGATTATAAATAATCATACATATATTATATATTTATTGACTAATTTTTAGTTTAAACAATTAGATGAATGATTATTTAATCAATATTTTAGCTCAACTCATTCAAAGTAATCAAGTCACTAAATTTTAAATTTCAAACAATGATATATACTTTCTTTATCTCAATTCATATGATTCACATTCTTTTTTAATCATTCTTAAAAAATGATACATTTTTATATTTAATAACAGTAAAATATTCATTTTTTTACCATTAATGAAATATTCATCACTTATTTTAGATCAACATTCCAAAAGTCTTTCTTTCTTTCTTTTTAAAACTCGTATCAAGTCAAACTATATCATATAAAATAAAACAGGTGGAGTACGTATATAACAATAAAAAAAAGTGGAGTGAGGGGTCATAATTAGGAGTTGTAAAGAGTGGGTCCAAAATGCACATTTGGGGTAAGGTGTACATGTTGGTGGCTAAGAGTGACACAAGATAGTGATTGAAAGTGATTAATGATTAAACAATAAGATTAGTTAATCATAACAAATACAATATTGCTCGACAAGCTGTGACCTCCCTGCCTTAAACAAAGAGAATTACAAAAAGCCTTTCTTCTTTACCAAAATTATATCAGATCAAGTCGTAATTTAAAGCTTATGAGTTTTAAATTCTAACATATTATTCTAAGTTTTAAATTCTAACATATTAATCTAAGTTTTAAATTAATGATTTATATAAATATAGAGCTGCATATCGGTCAGTTCGGTTCAATTTTGAAATTTATCGATTTTACTTATCGGTTATCGGTTTGTAATCATTTTAAACAGTTATGGAACCATTAAGATATCGGTTTATCGGTTATTTGTTTATCGATTAGTGATCGTTACCAGTTCAGTTATCGAGTTAACCATTAATAGTTCACACAATTTTCATTGAGAATTACTAATGGATTAATCACTAATTAACAGTATGCAGTAGCCAGTAGTCCCTGATGAAATTTTCCCTATTAGTCTATTACTACATAAAGACTTACTAATAAAACTCCATATTAACCTGGACATAGATGTCAATATTGTCCAAACTGGCAAAACTCAAAAGGATTCCTCATAATAACCAAGTCAATTTCGATATGAAGTATAAAGAGAAACCATTACAACACTACTAACGAAAACCATTAATGATCATGAAACCATTACTAATAAAAACTTTTTCATTGCAGATTGTAGTATTGCAATATTGCAGGCATATCTCGCTGACTCACTCACTGTAATGAGAAGATAACTCGCCGACGTGGGAGCAGTGACAATGAATCAATGAGTAATGAGTGATGTCGTAGCTTTGAAATATTATTGTAAAATTTGAGTGTCAACTATAAAGTCACAGTAAAAAGTCTGAAGATTGAAGTGTAAACCCTAAAGGCTAAAAGTGCCTATGGCCTTAAGTGATATAAATGTAATTAATTAAACTTCTTATTGGTTATCGGGGCACCCGATTAGAACTATGGCCAAACCGAGACCCGAACCGATAAGCCGATAAGAAGTTTATAGTAAATCGAGACCCGAACTGTTAACCCATTAATCCGAACCATTGACTCAATAACCAAATTATTGATTTCGATTCAATTTTGAACCACCCTAATACATAATCTGAATAAAATATTTGGCCTAATCCGCAACCATACACCTTAACTCCGTCCTTAATTTAAGTTGTGTACAATTGTACAACATTAGTATAAATAAGTTCTTACACTATCAGATTATTTAGATAATACCTACAAATACAACTTATTAAAAAAATGAAATTTATAATTTTAAGCTAAATAATAAATAAAAGTAACTTGATAATGATGTAAGAAATTTTAATTATAATTTTAACTCAGTTTATACGTGCTTTCCCACGTTGGATAGTTCTATTCCACTGTCCTCATAAGTCATATATATTTTTTTTCTTTCTCCATATTATATAATTAGCATATAGTACTCCCTTTTTTTTTTTTTAATACTGTATAACTTTAGTGTCATCTGCCTTGTACCAGGAAAAAGGGTAAAAGACAGACACTAAAATTTAGCTAGTTATTATTTCCCTTTACACATTTTTTTTTCAAGGGATTAATTATGTAGTCTACAAAATCTAGCTAGTTCTTGTCTTGATCAAATTGAAATATCAGTAAAATTCCTTGTTTAATCACTTGCTTTATGATTAAATTAAGGCCTAACCCATCGGTGACCCCTTAAAGTTGACACGAAGTTTCACTTGAACACCTCAACTGGACAATGTTCATTCTAGACACCTCATATACAGTTCAATTGTATCATTTTGATACTTTTTTTTCAATCAACAAAATTATATGAGGTGTGTGTTACACTCGCGAATGACGTGTAAAGTGACAGATTAAATGATAACACTTGTCATTTGTGTCAAAAGCAATTCTTAAATAATGAGTTTTGAATAAAAATAAAAAGTCACCAATGTGAATAACATTCCTCCCCTGATTTTTTTTTTGTCCAAAGCCCTTTTTTGGCATAATATCTGGGCACACACGCACTTACACACGGTCCATGAATAATTTAATACTTAAATCTCGAAATGGATCTATTCTTAAATTTCTAAAATATTTTTCATCATCTTATTGTAACTATATTTATTAACCATTGTTGGATGTTTAAGTTTTAAAAAATGGTGGCTTAAAATGAAGAAGAAGAAAAAATTAAAAAGTTGACTAAATAGGTTTTCACGCGCGATCAACGAATGTATTACACTTACTAAGTCATGTAAGCAAAAAATGTCAAAATGACACAATAGGAGCCAACATAAGGTGTCTAAAATGAACATCGTCCAGTTATGATATCTAAATGAAATTTCGTGCCAACTTTAAGGGGCCACCAATGAGTTAGGCCTTAAATTAACGTAATAACTTCTTCTATATATATATAATATATATATATATATATATACACGCACAAATTGTAAGTAGGCAATGTAAAGTTAATTCTTTTTTTCTTCTAAAAAACCACTAAAAAAGTTTTCTTAATTTAAAGATATTTTTGAAAAAAAGCTCTCTGGAGAAAAAAGATGTCTCCTAAAAGCTACTATTTGGATAATATTTTTCTTTTATAATTAGTTGTCTTCCCAAAATAATTTTTTGGAAAGCGTGTTAAATTATACTTTTAAATAAAAATGTGCCAAACGAACATATCCTTGCAAAAATGTTAGCATGGAGTAGAATAGGTTAGGCCTTTTTTAATCTTAATTATTCTATGAGAGAGAGATTTCAATACATAAATTAGCGTGTAAGCAATAATTTAATTTGTTGCTAAGAAAATACACCGCACATAGATGTCATATATCACAATTAGTGATAGGATTTACAGCTTATTAGTAAAATATCCTATGATGTCTTTTCTCCCATTATAAACATGATTTAATTCATACGGGGATAATTATGAAATTCATGCTTACTTCTCTAAACTTTTAACACGTAGTTGAGTGATCTTCTGAGTTAATTATAATCAACTCATAGTTACGAACATTAAACTACATTATATTGTTATTTGAAAATATTGAAATATTACTTATGTAGTTTATTTATTTCCATGTTTTGCCTATTAAAAATCTTTGTTCAAGTAGTACAATTAATTAAACAAGATGGGAGAAAGTTTGTCCAGATATATATATAGGTGACTTTCACATCTGTCAAAGAATCAACCTTTTAGGAAAAACACAAAACTATAATACAAAATTACAAATATTGGTAGCTACACTGATCACTAATTAAGTACTACTCCATTTAAAAGCTACTTTCTCTTGTTCCCAAGCATATTCTAATAACTTGTATAAACAATCAAAATGAATAATGCTCTATCTCTTTTTTCATTTCCTTAATTAACTCCGTGACGAAGCTAGAAATGTTCAAAACTTTAATATATATTTTTAAAACAATATTTTTAACCTGTAAAAATATTTTTTTTTATATGTATAATATAATTTTTCGACAAAGGATGAACATGATCAATATTGCTATGCAACTGCCCCAACCCCACCCCACACAGAGGCAGAGCTAGGTGGGGGTTCGTGGATTCGGACGAACCCAGTAATTTTTCCGTAGATTATGTATTCGTACTAGAAAATAAATAAATATATATGTATATTACCTTGTGAACCCCTAACAAAATTGATTGACGATTCAATGGTAAAAAAATCACCGTGAAAATAATTTTCACACTAGAATTGTGGGTTTGAACCCCATCACTTTTTTTTTTTTAAAATAAAAAAAATAACTTCCAAATTCTTAATCCTGCTCTGCCTCTAACCCCTGCACACACCACACCTTCACAGACACACAAAATAAAAAGTCATTTAAAAAAAAATAATTATGCCAAGTCAATACTCGTTTGCTTCTAATTGCCATATAGGAGTCTTTGAGCTGTTGAGCATTTTAGTTTTCTTTGGTCTTTGATCTTTAATATTTGTTTCCTATCTCTCATTTCAATACAAACTCTTGTTAAATCTCAAAAATAGATTTTTTTATAATTAGAATCATTAGTAAAAATAAGAAAATAATTATGTTGATTCATTCGAATAATTAAACATTTAAAAAACACACTACAACAAAAACAACTTTTAGCGGCAATAAATAGACACATTAATAAAGAGTGCTAAAGTCTTTACCGGCATTAGTAACTGTCATTAGAATTAGTATCGCTAAAAGCTTTAGGGACATATACAAAGAGTGTTAATTGCCTCTAAAAATACATATTTAACGGCAATTAAACTATTACAGTTAATTAATTACCGTTAAAGATCATTTCTGATGCAGTGACACAAAATAAAAAAGAGAATTTCGTTTAGCAAACATCCAGGTTTGAAACAGCTCTATATTGTGTTGCAAAACAAACCGTTTTCATGAGAAAAAAAATATAATAATTTACTCAAACTGTACCATACTCCAAGTGTCTAATAATTTTTTTAATCCTATTTTTAAGAACTAATAATTGATTATTGTAGTTAGTAGGTTACCTTCCTCGAATTACTGAGAGAAGAGGCTTTGTCTTATCCTGTAACAGTATAAGCCACTTTCACACGTTTGATTAGATCATTTATACAAACATTCATTTAATATACTTCATAACTCAAAATTTACGTGACATCGTTTGATTATTCACAAAGTTTAAGAAAGAAATAATTTTTTATATATTTGTGTGACTGTAAATCATTTCATTAGGGATAAAAAAAAAATCAAATTAATTATTTCTAATTAAGAACATACTAAAAAGAAAAGTGTAATACATAAATTAGGACAAAAAAAGTACTAGAGTAGAGTTTAACTTCTGATCATACTCATAAAAGAATAGTTATACTGTTAGATTACCTGAAAAATACTTCTTCTGTCTCATTTTAGTTTTATTACCTATTAAACTTACCTGCTTATGTAAAATAAAGTTTATATTCACGGTAGATATTAGTTAAACTCATCTGCAATAACAAGTAAAATTAATTGCCTGATCGTGTAAAAACTCTTTACACTATCCGTATATGTAAATTAAGTCCCTCAAAATCGAAAAAACTTTCAAGATTTTAATTTTTAACCATGACACAGATGAAGGCCTTCAAATCTTATAGCTATAGCAACCGGATAAGATTTATCAAGAAAATAAGTGGACGTAATTTGGCTATGTTTCATTGTAAAATCTGGAAAAAAAATAGTTTTTTCTTTCAAAATGAAAAATAATATTTGAAACTTGGAGTTTGTTTGGTCATGAATATAAATTGGAGCAATTTTTGACATTTTATAAGTAATTTGGAGTGAAAATACATTTTTGTTATTTTGAAAATTCTGGAATTCAACTTCAAGTGTTGAATCCCGAAATTTTATGACTGAATGTGTTTTTAGAAATTCAATTTTTTAAAAAATGAAAAAATTTCATGATCAAACGTCCCCGAATATAAATGTTGTTATTAATTGAAAGACATTGATAAAATGAGGTGAATAATAAGCTAGTCATGAAGCAGCAAGCAGAGATGTATGGGTTTGGTTTTTGCTACCTCTTTTGTCCTTTAAGGATGTTAATTTGAGAATGTAAGGGGGTAAAGAGAATTTTATATTACAAAAAAATAAATAAAATGTAGCCCAATAAGGGAACCACTATCAATTAAGTTAATTTAATATTCAATATTTTATGATCCACCTCTCTCTTCCTCTAGTGTTTATAAACATGGTGATAATGCTAGCAATTAGCTAAGAACTCACAAAATTATTAGCTTGATTAAATATCATCACCATCAAATTAAATATCAACACAATATTATTACTATTATTATTATTAAGATGACAGGCACTGGTTCCCCTTGTGGTGCTTGCAAATTTTTGAGAAGAAAATGTATTAAAGGATGTGTATTTGCTCCTTATTTTTGCTATGAACAAGGTGCTACACATTTTTCAGCTATTCATAAGGTGTTTGGGGCTAGCAATGTGTCTAAACTCTTAGCTCATATACCTGTGAGTGATCGAGGAGAAGCCGCGGTCACCATAGCTTATGAAGCTCAAGCTAGACTTCAAGATCCAATTTATGGTTGTGTTTCACATATATTCGCTCTTCAGCAACAGGTACATGATAGTTAATTATAATTTGATAATCACAAATCTTAAAAGATTGGATTGTTAATTACTTGATCTACGAATTTATAAGATTTTTTTTTGTTGATGTTATAGGTTGTTAATTTACAAGCACAACTTGCTTCACTCAAGGAACAAGCTGCAGCTCAAAACATACAACATGGTTCAAATTATATTGCAAACCCTAATTATGACAAATTTCAAGATGTTCAAAGTTGGTTTCATCATCAATCTGAAAATCCAAACACTATGCCTCAATTTGATCATTCTATTTCTAGTTTGACAAGTAACAATAATATTGGATCATCAATCCCATATTATGATGAAAACAATTACAACAACATGACCTCAAATGATCATAATTACCATATGGGGAATAATTATGAGAATATTAATTTTGTGGTTCCAATTAAGGAAAATATGTCAAGTTTTGAAGAAGGTGGATCTTGCTCAGTAGATTCTTCATTTGACAACAACAAGCAATGGACATTTCAAGATCATGATGTTGTTGATGACCTCCAATCAGTTGCCTTCAGATATCTTCAACATTCTTGAGTACTACTACTACTAAGATTGATTAATTACTCTTGTCAATTTTGTATTGCTAAAAAAGAACCTTTTTATGACATGACATGATATATCTGCTAGAAACCCTAGAAAAGATGTTAAAAAAAAAACATCATCAGCCTATTAGCTATGGTTCTGCCTACAATTGTTTCTCCTTAGGTCATGTGTAACCTTGGATATAAGTAGAATATTATTAGTAGTATATTTTAATAAAATTAATGATCTGTCTTTTTATTAGTACTCCTTAATTTGGCTTTTCAGAGGATCTATCAAGATTAGAACTAGTAAATCAAAGACCTTATTATGATCATCAGTGCATACAGGAACCTAATGTTTCTGTTTATGCTTTCCCAATTTGTAGGTTTTTAGCTTAAATTACAATATTGTAAATGACTTGCTACCCTAACCCTTCTTGACAATATTTAGGTCATTTTGATTGATTTATCTTATGTTATGTTGTTCAGACTCTTCAAAAATGTTATCAGGTGTGTAAGTAGTACATGTTTGAAGGATCCAACACAGGTGCGGCCGCAATTTTGGAGAGTCCAAGTGTATGTTGCTCGGACCCTCTAATAATATTGCTGCACCTGTGTTGGATTCTCCAAAAATATTGTACTCTTGGAGAATCTGACATACACATTTCAATATTTCTGAAGAGTCCAAGCAACATAATTCTCATGTGCTAATAAGCTGGACTATTGATCTTGGACTTTCTTCTTTTGACTGAAAAGATTGAAGGAACTTTTTCCAAAAAGACTTCAATATGCAAAAATATTAATGTGTTAAAATTTAGATCACTAATTTAAATGTTTATTACTTGTAGTAGAGTGCATGCATATATATAAATATATAATGTTATTAGTGTTCCTAATTAGAGAGATGAGTAAATTATGTTCTTATATCCCCTGCAATGCCAATCCCTATGAAATTATTGATTAAAAAAGTGTTATCATACTTGTTGTTGGAGATACTTAATTAATGATTGAAAATAGAGCTTGTAATTAATGTTTAACCTTAATTTAGATGAACTTTGTTAGGTGTAAAGTACATACATCACATATTATACTGACAATGAGAACTTAGAGACAAGTTCTAAGTAATATTCTAGTGATAGGTCAGTCAACAATAGACTGTAAATGTCAGGTTCTGCTTCTTAAAATCCTGCAAGCCGCAAAGGAAGAATCTTGCACAAAAGATCAGATGATGAGTAGAATTTATCAATATTTTGTGTTGAAGATGGTAGAGGCGGATCCATGATTTTTATATATTGTCATTAGGTTCAAGATATGTGTATACCTTATTTAATTTGTTTCGCATATTCGTATTGAAAATAGAGGATTCAGTTGAATTTACATAACCTACTCTAGATTCGTCTCTGAATATTGAAACTTGTTGTAGTCTTCTATTACAACACTTTGGTATTGTTATGGGGGTGTATGGTTAATTGACCTCTACCATCATATATATTGAAATTCCAAAAAGGTGCAATACATGGAGAGGGACATGAGGCATTACTCATGCACCTCTTGATAATGTTTTTATGTGAATTGAAGTTGTCATTTATATGTGTGATTAATGATTAAAGTAAGATAAGATGTGTTTTGTGTTTATGGCATTTGAATATAAAGATAGGACATTGATTTTTGTAAATTGTGAGAAATCCTCAAATAGAAGAGGAAGATATGAAAATTATCAAAAGTTGCATTGAAGGATGTTGTACAAAGGAATCTGCTAAGTTTATTTGCTTTTCTTGTTAAGACATTTGTCATTTCTGGTCATGACATAAGTTTGCCTTAAGACAAAATTATAAGTTAATTAGTATTGTTATGACTTAGCATAACCAGTTTATTAGCATTGAGGAGTTTCAATTGAACTTCTATAAATACTAGTTGGGTGAGAAGTTAACAATTACAAAGAGTCTGTTTGTTGATCCTTAGCTAGTACTCATTATACTTTCTTAGGGAGAAACCTTTTATTCTAGGGTTTTTTAAATCGGTGAGTAAAGAAAAACTAGTAATGTTTTTTTACAGAAAAAAATAGGATGTTTTTCATTATTTGAGTCATGAGAATTTATTTTTCACCATGCATTTTGAAACTGAGTTGGTTTGGTTGAAAATGAGTGGAAAAAACATGTTCTATATATAGCACAACTTTCACACCGATTCGTAGTGAGAAAAATCTTTATTTTTGTAGTAGTGAAGTGATATTATACTGAAGTTGAGAGGAAATGAGATCTCTTATGCTATTATAATTTAAATAGAAGAAATGAATATCTTTTATATGTTAAAAGCACATAAAACTGAAAAAAAGTTTCGTAATAAGAAGACATTATTGTACACTTCCCATTAGGGGTGTACAAAATCGAATCGAAAACCGAACCAAACCGAAAATCGAGTCAAATAGGAAAAAAAAACTCGACTAGTGGTTGGTTTGACTTGGTTTGGTATTGGAAACAAAAACCCGGCTATATTTGGGTTGGTTTGGTTTTAACTAAAAAAAAACTAACCCGAGACCAAACCAACCCGATATTATATATATAATTTTAAAATGTATCCATCCAACTCAACAAGCGATCGAAACTTTCATCTTCTCTACAATTCTGTTCTTTTCTCTTTGCCTCTTTTTTTTTTTTTACAGATCCCACAAATTTCAAACCTTAAATTTTGGATGTGTAGTGCTCCATAGGGGTGTACAAAATCGAATCGAAAACCGAACCAAACCGAAAATCGAGTCAAATAGGAATAAAAAACTCGACTAGTGGTTGGTTTGACTTGGTTTGGTATTGGAAACAAAAACCCGGCTATATTTGGGTTGGTTTGGTTTTAACTAAAAAAAAACTAACCCGAGACCAAACCAACCCGATATTATATATATAATTTTAAAATTTTATTTTATACATAAAAATATTTACTTTGATATAATTTTTAAATATTTCTTAAACTTTTTCATAATTTTTATCTTTTTAATATATTATTTCAAGTTTGAAACTTAGAATTTTGAATGGCTCAATAAAGATTATAGTGCACAGATGTTGATAGTTATAAAGGTTAAATCAAAATCAAATTAATACTAATGCAAAAAGAAAATCAATTCAACACTAAGAATGAAAAAAAATAATTGAATATTTGTTCTTTGGTTTTTACTATTGGTTTAGACAATTCAAATACATAATCTAATTTTAATTTCCTTTAATATTTAGTCATGTAACTAATACTTATTAAACTTATTTTAGCATGATTTAGTACTTTTAAATTATGATCATTTTCATTATGACTTGTTGATTTGCAATATTTGTTTTACGTCGATTTCATTATTATTTTTTTTGTTTGGATATTTTAGTGTTATTAATCATATCATATTTTGTGTTATTTTCTTAAGAAACACCTTAGGTAGTTGTATTTTGGTAGGACTAAATAAATATTTGAAGTACAAGTAAATTATATGTTTGTATGAATACTTTACCGAAAAAACCCGAAAAAATAAAAAACCCGAAAAAATCCGAAAAAACCCAATTTTTATTGGTTTGGTTTGGTTTATTGATTTAAAAATCCGACACAACTGATTTGGTTTGATAATTGAAAAACCCGAACCAACCCAGCTATGTACACCCCTACTTCCTATCCATCCAATAATTATACAAGTTGAACTACCAAGGGGACTAGCTATAGTACTTCTTCTGTTTTACGGGTGATTAGTTGAACATCTTTTTCTAAAAAATCATATTCTATGTGTATATATATTCAGTAGTGGATCTGAAATTTTTATTATGGAGTTCAAAGTATGAAGAAGTTAATACACGAAAAGGTCGAAGGAGATTGAACATCTACTCTATATATACATAAAATATGATTTTAACTATATATAAACTGTGTAATTTTTTATCGAAGGGGGTTCCTTTACGAGCTCGGATCCAGTATATACTAATGAACACTCAGATTTTTTGGTAAAATACCTGACTTCGCAATCAGAGGCGGATGCAGAGTGATGTTATCTTGTTTATATCTAACTTTTAAAATATAACGGCTCAATATTAAAGATCGTAGAAATTGAACTCAAAATAATTAAATTCTGAATTCTCTTTTTTTTTGCGATTATGATCAACGATTACATCAAGCTGCTTATAACTTTAGCTCTTAACTTAAGGCCTATTGAGATTGCAAAGTTACTACACTGAACACTCTGTGAAAGTATAGCTACTTTTATTGAAATCTTAAATCCATTTATTATAAACATAAAAAGGAAAAAATTCTCATAATCACTTCTCAAAAATAAACGAATTACAATATAAATGAGAAATAGTAAATAAATAAGACTTTAATTTCTCGAATAATTTTATTCTAAAAGTAATTGTCAACAAAGACATTTTATTTAAAAAGTGGCTCGGCTTTTTCTGCATCTACAAGCCAATTAGGCCCAAGCCATTCTAAAAGCCCATTTGGATCGTAGGCTGTATTGGGTCATACGAGAACGATAGATGTGGGGCGTGATCATTTGTTATACGATATTGTAAGGTATGAGACTTGAATTTCGTATCAATATTTCAAAGTGTTATATGCGTTTTACATAGTTTTGAACTTTTCAATCTTAATAACTAGCTTTTGAAATGTAATTTTCCTTAGATTATATCACAATTTTATCTTGAAATGTTGGAAACAATCTTATTTTTAAAAAAAAAATCATTCTCCGAGTATATTAATGTTATTTTCTTTAAAATGAAAGTAGGTACTCCTTCGTTTCAAATTATTTATCCTGACTTTAAATTGACTCAGAGTTCAAGAAAAGTAAAGAATATTTTTTATCACGTGGTCTTAAATTAAAAATATTTAGAATGTACCAAAATATTCTTTATTTTGTTGTCTTAAAAATATCATATGAAAAGTTGAAATGACCAAGAGAATGACATACTTAGGTCTCATGATGAGATTCTGAAAAGGTAACCGCAATATCAAGATAATTTTCCTTGATTCATTTGACCCGAGACGACTACTCGTTTGAAAAGTTGTCAAGAATTATTTTTTATCTTGTACCATATTAAAAAAAAATAGAACAAACAAATTAAAACGAAAAAAAAAACTCGACTTATAGAGAAATTTCTCACGTGTGCAGTCCACCAACTTTCAATTTTTTAATGATAGGTAAATTTCCTTAGTGTTAGGCCTTCACTTTTTTTTAGTTGCCAACTCTAGCTGATTTTTGGTGAAAACTCAAGCCTACAATTTTATTTTATTTTAAGTACTACTACTTTTTTTTTTACTAGAATAGCCACAGATTTATTATTTTTTATTTTTAGCCACAGATTCTAGAAGGACTTTTTTTTAATAAAGCTATATAATTATCCACAAAAATCAAATTAATCATCTTTATCTAATCCTTTATTTTTCTACCTATTGAAGTTTAAACTAATTACTTTTACCTACCCATTATAGCTCTTAAGCGAAATTATCTCTGTTTTCCATTTTTTTTTAAAAAAAATTCTACTTCTTTTTATTTATAATTAATTCAGAATCATCGGCCAAAAGTCAAGCACGATCCATCAAGTTCATATTAATTGAATTGTTGGGATTTTTTTCATAATTCAAAATTCAAAAAAATTGTTGGACTTTTTTCCATATTTATCAATGAAGTTCTTAACTACTTTACTTTTTCAGTAGCAAAACATTAGAATAATTCAAAGGATAATAGTGAAAAGTAATCTTTAATTTATGTTATCACGCATTATCATAAAGGGTATGTTAAGCCTCAACAATTCATTACTATGAACTAAAGTAGTTGCATTAAAATTATTTTTATTTGTCATAGCATATAACAGACCAACCTCGATAGAACAAAAATCTTATTATCGTAGAATTGAAGCTAAATAGTGTCTTAAACTTTTGACTTTCTTTATAACCTAAAGTTGATCACACGTCTTTTTCTTCTTTCATTTTTTCCCCTCTATTCCTTTGTTTGACCCAGAAATAAAAATGGTCCATTGAACACTTTATAGTATATGTTAATTTCAATATCAGTTAAATAGCATAACAGATTCTTCTTTTTCAACTTGAAAGGGCATTCATTGACCCAAAAAAAGCAAACGGAAGGAATTAATTAAGACTTCGTTTGACCATAGATTTTGCTTCCAAATAATTGTAATTGTTTGTTCATCGAATTAGATTAGTATTATTTTAATTTTAAGTTTTAAGTTTGAAAAGAAAAAAAAAATCTACAAGTCGTTCAAGTTTTCACTCATAAAACTTTAATTTTATTTTCATGCTCCAAAAGGACTTCACTTCAAAATACTCTTTACAGCTTCGATTTCAAATACTACTTTTAAATAGGGTGTACAAAACTGAATCGAAAACCGAACCAAATCGCAAACCGAGAAAAAAAACCCGACTAGTGATTGGTTTGACTTGGTTTGGTATTGAAAAAAAAAACCCCCAACTATATTTGGGTTGGTTTGGTTTTAAACTAAAAAAACCAACCTGAGACCAAACCAATCCGACATTATATATATAATTTTTAAATTTTTATTTTATACATAAAAAATATTTACTTTGATATAATTTTTAAATGTTTCTTATACTTTTTCATAGTTTTTATCTTTTTAAAAATAAAGCTTAAATCAAAATCAAATTAATACTAATGCAAAAAGAAAATCAATTCAACACTAAGAATGACAATAATATTATATATTTTTTCTTTGGTTTTATATTGGTTTAGACAATTCAAATACATAATCTAATTTTAATTTCCTTTAATAATTAGTCATGTAACTAATACTTATTAAACTTATTTTAGCATGATTTAGTACTTTTAAAATATGATCATTTTCATTATGACTTGTTAATTTGCAATATTTATTTTACGCGATTTCATTATTATTATTTTTTGTTGGATATTTTAGTGTCATTACTCATATCATATTTTGTGTTATTTTCTTAAGAAACACCTTAGGTAGTTGTATTTTGGTAGGACTAAATAAATATTTGAAGTACAAGTAAATTATATGTTTGTATGAATACATCACCGGAAAAACCCGAAAAAACCCAAAAATCCAAAAAACTCGAAAAAAATCCGAGGTTGAAAAACCCGGGTTTTATTGGTTTGGTTTATAGATTTAAAAATCCGACACGAATGGTTTGATTTGATATTTGAAAAACCCGAACCAACCCGGTCATGTACACCCCTACTTTTAAATACAAAATCATACCTAAACACCTACTAAATGTATACATATATTAGTTGTGGGGTTTTAAACATTTTTCGTCGATCTACTAAAAATATTCACTTGCATAGCTATAACAGTTCGCTGATATAACCTTTCGAGGTGGTCAGTGATTTGGGCTTGGGACTTGAAATCTCTGTCTTCTGGGTCGAGCATGTCACATAGCGGCTGTGGAAAAAAAATTAACATAATAAGTATGTAGTATATACATTGATTATACATAGGTTATACTATCATTAAACAATAATAATACCAATTATAATGAGTTGGATTACTTTATTTGGTCATCTTTCTTTTTCTTGGTCATTGTTACAACTTACAACTTTTAGAAAAGAACTTTTTCTTGTTGAACATGATATATAATCAACAAAAGAGTCCCCACCCATCGTGTACTTAATTAACTAATAGTATCAACGAATAATTACTTTTCTAAATGCAATTAATGGAGTCTACTATGGAGATTGAACTTATATTATAAGTAAACTTTATTTTATTTTTTAAAAAGAAACCCTTTTTATCTTGTTTCAATTATTTAACGCCGAAATGAAGTTTGAAAATTGTGTTACGTGCAGCTTGACTAATAAATTGGCTCTATTTTTTTTATTTTTTAAAGACTTTGGGTCATGGGCTCGAAGTATACCTGATATGATTGATCTGATTAATTTAATTTAATTAAATTAAACTCTTTCTTGTTCTTTCTGTTTTGTCTTTGGAAAGTTGGTCACCACTAGATCCATCACATTCATTAGAGCTGAAGTCAGCATTTTAATCTTATTGATTTTGAATTTATAACAACAATTTTAAGTATTTAATAAACTTCTTAATATAAATACAAGCAACAGTTATTGAATTCGACTCAACTCGTATCCAGACTTCTAGCTTCACGATTTTTTTTTTCTTCAGCATTTAATATAATTTTAATTTCTTTATTCATAGATGGTAGTACTATAGTACACATCATTTTCGACAAATTGGAAGAGTTTTGAACCTTATTTTGTCTGCTTACTATAATGTTTTAGAAAAAAAAAACTTCATATACTCCAAAAATATTAGTAGTAAATGCACAATGTGATGTTTCAACTAAAGGATTTAAAGAATAGAGAATTGCTATTAGAACGTAATTTGGTGACGATGCAGACAAAATGCAGTTAATTAAGGGGACAAGTTGTCTAAAAATTCGAATACAGGTGCATATAATCATGGGTATTAAAATTATAAAAATATTACTTAATGTTAGGTAAACCAACTTAATTAAACATCAATTACAGGCAAGAGGAACCCTTTAATTTAGTAGATATACTTTTAATCTCCAACGTGTGACCTTTCAGAATAAATGAATCATGATCTTCTTGTACTCTCGATTCATATTATATGATATTTTTAGTTTTTATATTTAGTTCAAATTAAAATTATTAAAATTTTCACATAATCAAAAAAGTATTAATGGTCAATTTTTCAAATATACCCTTATTTAGATATGTGGATGAATAGATTTCTAAAAGGGTATGGTTAAGCTAAAATCATCATATTAATTATTATATGAATCGGATAAAGTAGATTTTATCCATATGAATTGCAAATTCAGAAATATACTCGCCAAGGGGGGCCTATTGGGTAAACAAAAACCAAATTAGAGTAAAACAACAATGTCCAATCAGTCCAAAGGAGTTATCGGCATACTTAAGCAATTCAAACTATGTTTTCGATCATATTCATATTTTGAATATGGGTTTAATTAAACTCATTACTCACCTATTTTGACATAAATCCTAAAATACACAAGTTTTGAATTCATAATTTCAAAGAAATCAGCCCTTAAAGATATTAATTAATTTTAAAATTTTGAATCCGTCTCTGAAATTGTGTGACTAAGGTTTCATGCAAAAGAGTTGGAAACAATCAAAGAAATGAGTTCCTCATATATTTACACAATCGTGGCAAGATAATACAAGTAGTGTCATCTCGTTGTTAACAATATTGTCAATTTTTCATTCGTTACGTTTTTGCCATACTTAATCAAAGAACTTGACTTATTAAGAAACCAAATTTCTTAATAAAAATACATCCAAAAGTATTTTTCAATATTTGATATACATAGAAATGTCTAATATAAACATAATAATACACAAATATTTAATTAGAACATATCATAATTTAAATATCTAACAAAAAAATTATTGTCAAACTTAAAAGGAGTATCAATGTATTCAGTCAATCCAATTTTATTATTCCATCAATGTACGTTAGAGGGTCTATTCTCTGTTTGCATCATATTTTCACGTTAAAAATCTTGGAATCGTTTGATACATGAGATAAAAAATAATAATTTTGAGATAAAATTGATAACTAATTTTGTTCTATATTTAATTTAAGATATTAGTTAATTTTAGTATTATGCTATTCTATAAATGCTCTTGCCTTTGTAGATTAAGGCTTATGCCTTTTGGGGGACCCAAATTATTATCAAGAATAAATTATGTGTTAAATTTTTATAGAAAAAATTGTTTAATTAGGATAAAAAATATATTATTTTATCCACTTTAACATCTTTTATACTTTGTTAAAAATAAAAATTAATAGTGAAAAGTGTTGAACAAAGTGAATTACAAATTCTTTTTTATTTCTTTTTAAATTTTAGATTCAAACATTACAACAAGCATCTTAAAATGGTGTTTACCAAATCATCAACTTCTTGAATCAGATTCTATGGTTCTAACTCTTATCTTTATTTTATGTTTGTCAACTTATTACTTGTAAAATTATGTTAACAAGTCATATAATAATTGCCTCACTCAAAGGATGTTTTTTAATGTTGAGTTGATAAAATCTTACCTAAAATCAATAACTGAAAAAACAATATTAAATACTAATAATTTTCATCAGTGTAAGAAAAATAAATTTTGAATAAATATGTATATAAAGTTCGTTTATATTTTAGGCCTCAAATTGAAATTTCGCTTTAGGCCCCCAATTACGTTGAGCCACCTCTGTATAAATATATGATGAATGATTATTAAATGATCTTATAAAATATTTCAATATATAAAATATCTTCATCTTGCGTACCATACCAAACGACCCTGAGCGTAATAGTTCTATCAAACGACAAGCAAAACAAATTAATTTATGTATAGAATAGATCACACATTCTGAATTTAATTATTTCTAGCAAACGAATTTGCAGGAAGGTAGACTTTTAGCTTGTTTAATTTATTAAATTTTTGATCTCTTCGAGAAACGAATGAAATTGAAGTCTTCTTATCCTTCTCGATGCAAATTAAAGACCAGTGTAAATTTTATAAATTAATGAAGATATCATAATCAGTACAACTCAAATTCCTAGACCTCTTCCAAAAATGTCAAAGATATCATTAGTCAAAGTCTACATTACTGCTCCCACCGTCAACTTTTAATTGTCATGATTTTTTTAGAGTCAAACTATAATTATAAGAATTTTTACTAACATTTTTCGATGTATTTTTTCATCTTATTGGTATACAAAAAGTTGCAATTTATAGTAGTTTTCGTTTAGTTTTTGAATAAGTTTTTGTTTAAAATATCAAATTAATGTAATCTAATTTAATTTTGAAAATTATTCAAATTGACTTTCGAAAAGTGCAACATGACAAATAAAAATGGTCGAAAGGAGTATTCTCCGAGTACTAGCTTTCTAAGACCACCTGGTATAAACCATATCTTATGCATATTTATAATGATCAAGTTTTTAAAACAGTATTTTGAAAGGGAAAATGATCTGATATATATTTTAACTTTACGGTATACCTCTACTGTTATGCAAATAATGGACATAATACCGTTTTTGCCCAATGAAAATTAAAAATTAATTTAAAAAGATACATGTAGTGATATATTTGATCCGTTTAAGTTCTAACAAAGTTCAAGGGTATAGTTGATCATTCCCACATACTTTTTATTTTTTTTACTTCTTTCACTATAAGAGTATTATAATAAAAACACATAATTTCTCAAAACAAAAAATATAACAAGCTAAGTCCGGATAGAGTATTACTCTCTTTTGCTGCTACTCAAAAACACCTATTCATTTCTAAAAGTATGATCAAACATGTATAACTTTTTAAAATGAGTAGTTTAAAGAAATAAATATTATTGACTTTCTAGAAGTGTGATCAAGCAGACTATAATAGTAATTAGGAGCTAACTTAAAGTGAATCTAAAGAAAATTTTCATAAATTTAACTAAGCTATTGTATATACATCTAGAAATAAAATTAAATTTATATACATATAATAAGCTCACATTCATTCTAAATATACTCAAAAATAAAAATAAGGACAAAGAAAAGAAAAGATCATTTTTGCAATAATATAAGTATCTCCTTGAGAAAAAAAAATAGCCTCCTTTGTAGGCTCTTGATTAACATAAGATGAAACAAAGTTTCTTCTCTCTCTCATAGTCTATGTACACATGCATGATTTAAGATTAAACAAAGAAATTAAACTACTAATTATTAATTAGTTTTTCATCATCCTAAGAGCCAATGCTTGAAGTTCACCCAACTCAGTTTGAGAAGGCCTCTTCCTACTATTACTAGTGTAGGCCGCTTGATGATAAAACACTTGATCTAGTCGGCTTTGAATCTCTGGTACATTATTATTATTATTATTTATTCCATCGCTATAATGGTCAATCGATTCAAGTGAACTTTGTGGTGATGAATTTGAATTCATAGTATATGTTGGATTATTATTATTATTTTGTTGGAAAGATGATGCCATATTGTTGTTGGACCATTGATGAGGATAAAAATTGTCTGAATTTCTTGAATTGTTGAGTAAACTTTGTGCCAGCTGAGTCTTCACTTGCATAAGTTGAGATTGAAGATATGCTACCTAACAAATATAACAAAATTGAAATCAATTACGTACCAAGAAAAAAAAATTGACATTGAGGGTGTGTAATATGTTAGCTAGGTACTAAGGAAAATACTTTATGAAAAAAGCATTTTCAAAGGAAATTATGTTCCACTATGTAACACTTTATAAAATTAAATTTATTTTTCATTATTACCCTTCTCATCATTCCCAAACTAGAAATTATAAAGTAATTAAGAACCGATAAATATGAAAAGAAAAAAAAAATCTCTAACAATTGTCTTGCACTTTAAGAAATTCACTTATTTTAAACTATAAATTTTTTTATCTAACACTTATTATGGACTAGAGAGAGTATTTGACAATTTCACGGAAATAAAATATGCATAAACATAGGTTAATTTATGTACTATTAATTTCCAAAAACACCATGATTATATATGAATAACTAAATCCGTTAACTAGTACTCCTATATTTTAACATGAAAATTCTACATGTATAACTCTAACCAGCAATGAAATCCAGTATCAAAAGATTAAAGTGAAGAGTTACCTGTTGTTGTAAGGCGAAAATATGTGCAACACAACCATAGACAGGATCTTTGATCCTAGCTTGAGCTTCATAAGCAATAGTAACAACAGCCTCACATCGATCCGGGACAGGAAGGTGTAACAACAATTTCGAAACATTACTAGCCCCAAACACCTTATGTATGGCTGCAAATCTAGCAGGACCTTGTTCCGAACAAAAATACGGAGCAAAAACACAATCAACAGCACACTTGCGGCGCAAGAATTTACATGCGCCGCAAGGTGATGAACCTGTCCCAGTAGTAGCCATAATATTATTAGATGAAGATGAAGAAGAAGAAGAAGCACACGAACAGACTAGGAAATGGTGCAAATATGAAGGTGGGGCTAATAGTGGACTTTGTAGGGAGTTTTTATAAGGAGTGTCAAATGAAAGGGGACAATATAAAGTATGTGTGTAGGGTTACTAGGGGACATTTTGTAATGGCTTTTGCAATATTTACGAGATTTTTGAAATTTATGATCTTAAATATTTTAAACATAAATTATTGAGTTTCTATGATTTTATAAGGAATTAAGATTAAGGTGTAGATTGTTTTAAAAAGATAAAATAAAACGTAATAAGTTACAATGTAAATCACAAATTATATTACTCTGAAGTTTATGTGCATATAAAAGCTTTTCGATAAGAGTTTTAAATTTTATACCAAAAGTAAAAAGATATTGTTGACAATATTAGCATAGTTTATTTGTGTAGTATTTTGCTTTATTTTTCTGGGTAATTGATTTCTCTTTTTTATAATAGTGGTGGAGTCCAAAAACAATTAATAAGGAGATTTAAAAAAATCTAGAAATACCACATCTTTTATTTTAGAGGGTATTTTGTTATGGAGATTAAATTAATTTGGGATTATAATCTTTGGACTAATTTATTCTATATGAAACATGGTATAAGATGATTCTAAGTTGAATGCGATAAAATATGACAGAAATATGTTTTTTTAACTTGGTTTCAACTTATATTTATGTCCTTCAACTATGATTGCACACAAATAAACACTTAAACTTGTATAAAGTTGAACAAATAGACGCACACGTACTACGTGACATCCTATATATATGACAATTTGTATCTTAAATGGTGTCCTACGTGTATTATGTCATTTAATATTCATGTGTCTACTCGTTCAACTTTATACAAGTTTAAGTGTCTATTTGTGCAATCCAAAATTGAAAAACATAAATATAAAATGAGGTCAAGTTGAAGAGTATATTTATGTATTATGCCAATATGACATCTTAAAATTAAGTTTGGTATTCGATTTATACCAAACATGGCGCTAAACTCTCATACCAAATTGAATCTGGTAATATCTAACTTTATTCCACGTATCAAGACTAAATAGAGATTAAACTCTTTATAATATTTTATAGCTTGAGTGTGTATATATTATTGATTTGTTAAGTTTCTTATTTGCATTATTATATTAGTTCCAATTGATGAAGAAAAGCCCAAATCTTTTTTTATTTTAGTGTTTGTTTACCAGCTTTAATTTGCTAGTCGTGGTGACAAAGTAGAGGGGCCACTATAATTTGTCATGTTGTTAATATTGAACGTTACGTTTTAATTATTTAAAAGTACATAAAAATAATTTTTCCATCTTTCTAATTTTTTAAATAATTTCCCGCCGAACGCCGCACCTGGGAACTGCTGCTTCTAAATAATTTGTTGCTTTCTCAAAGAAAGAAAAATAGTTTTTCTTTGATTTTATCTAATGACACGTGGTGGTGATGCTTTTGTACTTTGACTTCCAACCTAGGCTCATTGTTTTCTTTCATTTTTTTTTCAAATTTTTTTTTCCGATGAATTATTATATTAAAAATTCTTTAGTTGAATATATCTGTAACAAAGAATTTGAGGAAATTTATTAGGGGTTGAAAAAAACTCATAAAAATGATTTCACATGACATAATGAGCTCATATGTGTATGTGTATATATATATATATATATATATATATAGTATTAATTTTCAACGAAGAACCCACTTGACCCACTGTGTAGGTCCGCCCATGAGTTACAATGATGTCAAACTGTTCAACTGAATACCATTCGTCAAAAAATTACATTGTATATTGTAACACCCCGAAAATCTAATGACCTAAGCTAGAGCCTAACTTTTAGTCTAGTGTCCTAAATAGGATTAACATGAAGATTTGAGTCCTAAAATAACTTCCCTAAGTTAGTACTAAGGTCCTAGTGCCTAAACGACAAGGCATGGCCCCCCCAAGGAGGGCCAAGGGGCTTCCCCAAAAAGCTGTCAAAACAGCTTGACTCACGAAATGGGCACCCACGCCCCGTAGGTGGGGGTCGTGGGTCGAGACTTAGTCTCCCCATTTCTCCCCTGGTCCTCCCCCTTCTCTGAAGCAAACAACACTTCACCAGTACATAGCGTCACCCCACCTACGGTCCGTAGGTGGGGGAGTCATAGGTCATCCCTGGGACTGCTTATTCTCGGCCAATTAAGGGGTAAATCCTAATTAATTAATTAGAGTTAGGGGATGGTTTTTATGGTTTTATAATATATATTTAAGTCTTTTAATACTAATAACTACCCTTTAATCCCTCATAACTCAAAAGACTCAAATTAGAAACCAACTTCCCTCTCCAAAAAATTCTCTCTAGGACTCCATTGAAGAGCAAGGTCAAGGTCAAGCTAGGGGTTCAAGAACCAGACTTTCTCCTCCAATTTCTTGTGGAAATCAAGCCAAGGTATGGATGCTTTTCATTCTTGGGTAGCTATCCCCCAAGAATCCCCTTCAAACTATATTTTAAGACTTTCAAAAATTTAGGGTTTCACTCTAGTCATGGGTCTTCTTCCAAAACGATTTCTACTGTTTAATTATGGTTTATTATGATTGATTATGATGATTTATGGTTAGATTAAGGGAGTATTATTGGATTTTGATGAAAATCTCCCTTGGACCCATGATTTCCCCTTCTTCCTAAATTGTGAACTAATGTGTGACTTGATTGATCATGGAAGCTTGACAATTGATTATGTTTATGTTTATCAAGTTGTTGAATCATGAAATTCCCCTATTTAGTGTTGTAATTCTAGAAGTTAGGGTTGATCTTGATTCCTAGCCTTAAAGGGCAATATCTAGGGTTTGTATATGTTGATGAAGATTGTATATGAACTCATGATTCACTTAGATAGTGATGGTCCTATAGACTTATTGTGTAAATTGTGGTATTGATGCAAGATTTTTTCTTCCCTATACCCTTACACTTGATTATGCATGAAGTATGTAGGTATGTTATGACAAGCTTGTTATGTTGATTGAAAGACTATTCTTATGAAACACTATGAATGTTATGTGAAAGGTTTACTCACATGTTGATGATTCTAACGTTGAAAGGACATTCTCACCTAATTAATCTATGAGTTATTATTATGTATGTTGGTTGAGTGCCTAGTGCATTCTCTTATGACCATGAACTTAAGTAAAGACTAATATGAATTCTAAAGGGAATTATGCTTAGCACCGAGTGGATATGAGTATGAGATGGATTCCTTCACGCTAGTAGTTGGGTTCCCAATATGGTTATCTCATGAGATGGAAACCTCCACGTTAGTAGTTAGGGTTTCTAGTAGCAATATCATTATCCCATAACTATGTGCCCACATAGGTCATTAGCTAGTGGATCCACCTAAAAGCTATTATGAAAGTTCTACCTTAGGCAAGTAGGACACCTCTTTTCGGTGTGGGGGTAGAACACCGGATTTCATGTAGCTCACATGGTCTATGTCGATTAAGGCTAAACTTCCCTATAAGATACGAATATGAACTATGATAAGAACATGGACTTTAATTATGACTTCTTAAGAGGTACTTCTTAGTGTGAGTGGGGGTATGGGACTTCACTTATGCATTGCACAAGTAGACTTTAAGAGGGGGTTATGGTGAGGTTCTCTTATGCTATGAAGACTTATGGATTATGTATGTAAGATATGTATGAATGTTAAGGTTAACTTTACTTGTTACAAGTTATGAACATGAATGAGTCCTTACTTATGTATGTTGGTTATGGATGAGGCAAAAGTAAGATATGTATGTTGTTGGTGGCCTAAATGTGATACTTGGCATTTGGTAGGGTTATGGGATCTTACCTTTGCATTGTACTAGTGTGGCTTTGGGTTGCTTAAATGTTGATTTGACTTATGTTTCTTCATGAATGTGCATAATGACTTTTAAACTTGATAAAGGCCTGATTTCAACTAAATGTCCCTTTTATGCATGTTTTAAAGATTTTTGTGCATGGCTTCCATACTTAGTACATTATTTGTGCTAACCCATATTTTCTACATTCTATGAGTGTAGGTTCCGGCCGTTGAGACGTACTACTTCTTTCAAGTGAAGCTTGGGTTGACTATTCCCTAGGCTTGGTGAGTCCTCAAGTTCGAGGACAAGATGATATCATTTTCTAGCTTTTATTGTACTCTCTACTTATGAGACTTTATTGATGTAAAGGGCTTTTGACCATATTTGTACTCTCTATTGTATTAGATGGTGATTGAGACAAGCTAAGTCTAGATTCTTATTTTCGTTTATGAAAAAGAAGTTGACTTCGATTGTAAAAGTTTTAAATTTTTCGCATCATTCTTATGACTTTATGTGTATGATTATGTTAAGGGCTTGTATGCAACCCATTCGGGGTCAAGTATGCCGTGTTACGTCTAGGAGGTATCCTTGGGTCGTGACATATATATAGGTCAAACACTTAAAAATAGACTCATAGCGCAGTGACAATGATATGCACGAAACTTACACAACGCTTAGGTTTGATTCACTGCATCCACCTTTTGTTTTTCTTAATTGTGACCTGCTTAAAATCTGTAAGATATTAAAAACGCACAACTTTTGATTTGAAGTGAGCAATAACTCGATGACAATTTTTGTACACCCTTCATGAAATTTTTTATTACGCCAATGTTAGTGGCATTAATATTTCTTCAAGGGGTATTTTAATATGAGTTTATGGTCAGAAATGAATCTAGAATTTATATTTTATGGATCAAATTTGTAATTCTACTACCATCAAATCTACAAAATTAAAAATTTATATTTATACATATTTAATGAAATCTTATAACACACCTTACATATTCTAAGTTCAGATGAACACATTGCCAATGCATTTGATATGCCCTTTGATACAACTTGGGTTTTTTATCACCTTATTCATGAATTCTGTGAAGTTTACTTAATTACAAGGACGATCATGATTTTAAGGTAAAATTATAATGTTTACGTTATAATGTTTTATATATATATATATATATATATATATATATATATCGTAATATATATGGTAATTCATAACTAACATTGTAAATTTAAGACCTCATTTAAGTTAAAAATATCATATTATGATTTACCAAACTCAATCTTGTGATAATCGGAAAAGGGTCAAAAATACTCCTGAACTATGCGAAATAGATCACTTATACCCTCCGTTATATTTTGGGATCAAAAATACCCCCGTCGTTATCCCAAAAGACCACAAATACCCTTCGGAGTTAACATCCCAAATTTTTAATGACGTGACAAGCCACATGAAACTACTCCCTCCACCTAAGCTACCAACTAGGATTCTCACTAACCCATCATCTTCCCAAATCAAATTAAATTCCCTTTCCCTTCATTATTCATCGTTGACTTCTAAAATCTACGGCGTACCCATACCATCAATGAGACCCTTTTTTTTTCCTTTCATGAATTCAATTAGTGATAATTTAATATTACACCTCTAAAACTAAGACAAAAACAATCTAGCAATAATTTGATTAGTTATACCTGTTGACACCCAATTTTGGGCATCCACGATAGAAATTAATTTTCGACCTTCATTAATTTCAAACAATTTGGAATAATTAATTTTATAAAAATTCAAATATATTTCAAGTTATTTTCAGGTAATTTTAGTCATCTTATGATTTTTAAATAATAAATATGTTTTTATATAATTAGTATACCTTATAAATATTCGAAAATCATGTCAAAAAGATTTTACTTTTACATAAATATTTTGTTAATTAGTTTAGCTTAAATTATAGTTAACTTTTTGAATTAATTAGTTTGATTAAGTTAATTATTTTATTTTGTTAAATTTAAGAAGCTTGTTAATTAATCTTGTTTAAATTCATCTCATTTAGATTTTAGCCAATTTTGCAAGTTAAACTCAATTTGGTTAATAAGTTGGCTAATTTCGTAATTCATTTGGCCAAATCTAGCCTTTTATTAAACCCACTTAGTAGACCAATTTTGGGTCTATCTGGAAATTTTCTAGCAGTCCACCAACAAATATCCTGACCCGGCCCAACTCTTCTATTCCTTAAAAGAAACGCAGAAACTTCTCCAAACATTCCACGCTAACCTGGCTACATTAACTTCAGCAGCAGCTAACGATGACGATTCCAATTCAACGTTACAACAACAACACGCGTCAAACTTCACGGCGAAACAAGAACAATACACTGCAGTAACAAAACGACATCAGCAGCAGCTTCGAACAACAACTTTAGTTCAAGCGGCGTCCTTATGACGTTAAGATACACAGAAAAGAGAAGGATGATTCACACCTTGGACGAGTACAGAATGCGAATTTGTTGTCGTCTTCCTCAGGTCCCTTTCAGCCTGTACAATTGCAATGAGTAGAAAGCACGCGTTTCTCCCCTTTCCTCTTTCAGATTGGGGAGAAAATTTGAGAAAAACATGTCTCCCCCAAAATGGTGAAAGAAGTTTTTGAGTTTTGAAATTTTCGGATGGGCTTTGAACCTGAATTTTTCAGACTCCCCCCCCCCATTTCGAACCCTATTTCCCTCATATATATGTTGTTGTTGATTCATTGTTGAGAAGGGGGACAAAAAGATTGGAAAAAATTTAGAAAGGAAAATTGGGGGCGTTGGAAAAAGAGGGGAACGATACATCGGAATAACTATAGGATATATAGGGAATACACTTGAAAGAGAGAAAGAAAGTTAGCTTCCGTCCTTCTAGTTCGATCACCGTCGTCCTTTAAGTTAGCTCGAGTTCTAGTTGTTGCCTAGGCTTCTCTTTTGCTGTTCGGTTTGAGTTTTGGTGGCGAAATCTCGTTGCATTCCCTACTTGCTCTGTCCTCGTTCGCTGCTCGAAAGAAGGTAATGATTTATCTTTGTGATACTCTTATCATCTTTTCTGCTCCAACGTGGCGTCTGTAGCCCTGTTTTCGTTTTGTTTGCTAATATTTGTTATTGAGTTCTTGATAGTTTGTTATGGTGTGACGTATTTAAGCGTCTTTGGTTGAAAAGTGGTCAATTTAGCATTTGATTTCCTTAGGAGTTAATAATTCGCATTTACTATTTGTCTGCATTCGATTATCCTGCTATTTGATGCTAGTTGGATTCCCTCTCGCCTCTATTACAGGTGTGCTATCAAGCTGTCATACTAAATGTGCTTGTGTGAAATAGTCACGGTTTTTCTCAGTCATATCTTGTAAGATTCACTAATTTCCAACATATTTCTATTATCTCCTCTCATGCTTGTTAATTTCTTTGAAATTAATATATGCATTCTTGTATAATTCAGCATACTTCTTTATTTATTCATTTCGATTAGATCGCACTTTAATCCTTGCTTTTTCCTTCTTTATGATGCATGTAAAATATGTTCGCATTCGCCACGAATTCATTTTACTCCTCTTGTGTTTCGAGAGAGCCATAAAGACTTAATTTCCTCTTTCTGAGTCAGCCAGCCATAAAAAACCGACGAACAGGTTCCGGAAGAATATGCAATAGATTGGAGAGTCGAGAAATTGAGTCCACTCTTTATTTTAAAATTGTATTTTGCTATTTTTGGGCCTAAGCCCTTTTATTGTAATTATTATTATTATTATCTATTAGCTATTAAGACAGGTACAAGGAGACAAGAATTTGGCCAACGGCCCAAAGAAAAACAAATTTTAAAGATTAGTTTAGGACAAGTACTAAATATTGGGCTTTTGGTCCCAAAACAAAAATTAGGCCAAAATACTGGCCTAAGCGGACAGAAAACCAGATTTGTGCCCAAATCTCTTTCCCTCTTCATTTTGATTATGTTTATTTACTTGTTAATATTGGTTGTTAATCTTAAGGTTGAAAAATTCAAATCCCAGAAAGACACACATTTTGAATTAATTACTTAAATAAATTATTCATCTTTTATTCGACTAAAAAAAATAATAATAATAAAATAAACAAATAAATAAGTTTACAAAACATTTAGTTTAGATATATTTCAATTTTGCGATTCAAGCTAAGTTAAGATTATTTTTAGCCAAATAAATAATCGCCGAATAACCGTGTATTAGCGGGCGTTTCGGGTGCTTTAAATCCTTTTCTAAAATGCTAATAAGAACTGTGAACTCCTTTAAAGTTTTCATGAGATTTTCTATTTTAGTCTTTTGTAATCGATAGTTTTCTTGATTTTTCTTAAAAATTAAGTGGCGACTCTTATACCAATTTAAAATATATTTTTAAATAAAACAGAATGACGACTCTGCTGGGGACTTGAATGGTTCTAACCTTAAGATTAAGTATTTGGCTAAGTGTTTAACTGTTTACTTGTTTAAAAAATACAAGTTGAATTATTTGGAAATGATAAACGAATAGTTGACTTGTGGTCATACAACGTCGTTTATTAGACTTCACCCCATTGTTTGATCGACTCGGGTAACCGTCATTTCTAAACAATTCTAGTCAACCTAGAGTTGAGCGAAACCAAATCCAAATCTAAGCATTAGCCTAATACGGCTGAATATCCAAGGCGTATTAAGTCCATTAGTAAAACCGCCAAAAAATCATGTCCAAGGTCCACGACCTAACGACATATCATATTATTTGACATTTGAAAGATGTATGTGTGGAAACTCGATTGTTGCCTATTTGAGGAAGGGAACCTTAACCGTGCTTCATTTTGTAGGTATGGATCGATTTCCCAAATTTAACATGGTAATGGAAACCCTAGTTCTGCTCAAATTGTGGTACAACGACCTCACTGTGGTTCATAAAAGGGCCCTCAACAAATATATAGGGGCCTTAACAGAACTGATCAATATGGTCGGGTGGCCCGAGCTAATTGAAGTACTCACAGGTTATTGGGACAATGAGAAAATGGTGTTCCGATTTGGAACCATGGAAATCACTCCGGCAATTAAGGAAATTTGGGACGGAATAGACACAGTCGGTACAGGGGTTGAAGAAAGAGTGAGAAAATGGGAAAACATCATAATCCCTAACAAGCCTACCCCGAGGATATTGTAAACTGGCTCGGATTAAGAAAGGATTGCGCCTACTGGGCCGAGGGTTCTAGCGTTTCTTTTATGGATCTCTATGTCAGATTCGGGCATGCGAGCTTCTATACGAATTACAACCAAGAGTTCAGGGTCACTTTCAGAGAATGGGACGAGATCAGACATTTGGCATTTACTATCGCACTATTAGGCACCATGGTTTTCCCAGACGGCCCGAGCCTCAGTATCAACACCCGGGTGATAATGCTTGCACACATTCTATTCCACGGACATATGAACCAAGGGCAAGTAAAGTATTATCCTATCGCACCTGTCATCCTTTCTGATATGTACCGTGCTTTGGTGGATAATGAGTCACTTGATGGTTACTTTCAGGGTTGCAACCTTCTTCTTCAATGGTGGATAATGAGTCACTTGATGAAGAGACACGGAACTCAAAAACTTCATACCCTCGATTAGCATAATGCTCTTAAGAGTTTGAATGACATGTTGTTCTGAGCAGACTTAGAAAAAAAGAACCAGAGAAAGATGGGCTCAAATTTTCTCTGAGTTGAGAGAAGAAAATATCCAGTGGATGTTCGACCGTTTCATCTCGAAAGATGCCATAGTATGGGGCGACATAAAACATGTGCTTCCTTTACCAGGTATTCGAGGTATTCGCCTATATGCGCCCATCCGGGTCCGGAGGCAGTTCGAAAGAAGACAAACTACACACCCAGAAGCATACTACTGTATCTATGTGTTCGACATCGGGGATGATAGAGTGCCCGAGGCTTCGGAGATGCTGAGAGAATGGAAAAGAGCAGTGCGAATGAACAAGGACACCATTGCCATAGATCGATTTAATGCGGGTACGATGAAACTTACAAAGCTTGGCTGAAGGGCAATATACATGGTATCTCTTTCTCAGTACCGAACATTTACCACAGTGTAGAGGACAAAGAGTCCAAAACTTTGATAGAACTAAGAGAGGTAATAAGAGAAGCCCAGGAAATGCATGAGGAATTTCTCTGAAAGCAAGAAGAGGATAAGTACGCCCTCGAGAGCGTAACTCAAGAAACTTACAAAGCTTGGCTGAAAGGCAATATACATGGTATCTCTTTCTCAGTACCGAACATTTACCGCAGTGTAGAGGACAAAGGGTCCAAAACTTTGATAGAACTAAGAGAGGTAATAAGAGAAGCCCAGGAAATGCATGAGGAATTTCTGCGTGGGCCTTTTCTTTTGTGTTTCCCGTTTATTCCTTACTTCCCCCCTGCTTATTTTTGCTTTATCGAACATCATTTTATATGCGAAATTTGCTTTGGGGTAACAAAATGGTTCAATTCTACACATACATCTTTCAAATACGCTAGGCCTACCCTTGGCTCAAAAGGGCCCCCTACTTGTTTAGGACACGCGATATATGCTTGTGTGCTTTAAACTGTTTATGTGGTATTGTTGCTTTGAATAGGAACATTTTTAGCCCACTCCTTTTCAAAAATTTTCTGAAAATTTCCGCAATACCAAATTCAAGTCACTACCAAATGTCTGATCAAAATTCCATGTATCTTTAGTTTCTCAGCCAGAAATAAAATCCTATTATCAAATCCTAAAATATTACTCTATTATCTCAGAAAAGGTGAAATTGCTGCTAAGATGGAAAAGGGCAAATGTATCGACATAGAGCTAATTGAGGGGGATTTGAGGATGGAATTGCAGCGGCTCAGGCAAGAGATCCAAGAAACCAGAGAAAGGAGAATGGAAGAGGAGTTTGCCACCGCGGTCGCACGAGCAGCAAATGCGGTACTAGACGCAAAATTGGCAGCAAAGATGACAAAATGCGATGTTATAAGTAGAAAGACAGTTGCTGTGCGGAAGAAACATGACGTATTCAAGAATGATATAACCATGAAACTTCAGAAGATACGCGGGAAATGCTCTTTCTTCAATCAAGAGGCCAATAATGGTCCCGAAGACACTCACCCTGGAGCTACTGAAGAATATGCCGACGAGGAAATCATCTATATGCCTCCCTTCCTGGGACGTCTGAAAGGAGGAGACAAAAGGATCACTCTCCCAACTTTTGAGCGGACACATAACGTGGAGGAAAGAGTCGTTCCGTGCGCTCTCATTTACGAGCACCTTAGGGGGTCAGGTATGCTGAAGCCTCTCGAAGGAACCACTTTTGGGTTTGGGCATGAAAGCTCTTAAAAGACATGTGCCTATCACTCGAACAAAATAGGACACACTATAGAGGAATGTGTGGAGCTTAAGGCAGCAATCTGCAACCTGATCAACATTGGGGAGATCCCGTATATGTGGGGTGAGAACACCGTCCTTACCTGTGACCGACCGGAGCCAGTATGCCGGTCACTAAACACACTTTGTTTTATTGTCACTACTTCATGCCTTTCAAGAAAACGTTGTTGAATATCTACAGTCTGTTAGTTCAAAGAGGAGTCTTGGCCTCTATCAGAAAGGATGACGAAGCGATCGATCCCGTTGGAATTGAGATCTGGAAACCCTGCCCTTATCATGATGCCATAGATCACAACATTGGAAGGTGCCTCAGGTTTCGCTATGACGTGGAATCCCTCGTCAACATCGGAAAGATTCAAGTCGAGTTTGTCCCCCGTGGCTAATATGGCAGTTAGAGGAAGAAGCTTCGGTGAAGGCGCCATATATCTTTTAGGATCTTTATTATCTCTTTTTCACTACATAGGGCCTGAATTCTTTGTATTCTTTGTATTCGAACTACATAGGGCCTGAATTCCTTTGTATTCGAACTACATAGGGCCTGAATTCTCCCTAGGAGATACGTAGGCAGCCTTTCAAGGCCCAGCCCCTATCTTTTTCAAATTTTCTTTTCCCCCTCTTTCATTCAACAAGGAAACAGTGAATTCACATCAACAGATGCCGAGAGATGCAGCAAGAAGACCTTAGCTCAACGTAATTTAACCTTTCTTAGTCACCAACCTCAACATAAAAACGAGCAAATTCCTGCTTGTTCAAAAGTCAGTCCCCATTATTCGTGGGTTGACATGTTCTCAGACAAAACAACTTTTATGGGTTTATCTGTTTTCTATGTGATATCTTGCATTAGTCATCCAGGACTAATACTAACAGGTTTGCCTTTGAGTTGTTTTTCTCTACAGGTAGTTAGAACTGATCTGTGTTGATACACTGGTTGATCATCCTTATTTCACTAGATCTAAAGGTCCTACAGATTTCTTCCCCAGTCAAAGTTCACAAAAGGGAAAAGCAGCAATGGGTGATAACAACGAAGAAACCAGCCTTACTGATGTCGTGGTGTCTCATCCCGAATCAACTTTTATGGGTTTATCTGTTTTCTATGTGATATATTGCATTATTCATCCAGGACTAATACTAACAGATTTACCTTTGAGTTATTTTTCTCTACAGGTAGTTAGAACTGATCTATGTTGATACACTGGTTGATCATTCTTATTTCACTAGATCTAAAGGTCCTACAGATTCCTTCCCCAGTCAAAGTTCACAAAAGGGAAAAGCAGCAATGGGTGATAACAACGAAGAAACTAGCCTTACTGATGTCGTGGTGGCTCATCCCGCCCTTGCTGATCAGAATGAACTGATCCGGCAGTTGATGCAACAAATTGCTGAGATGAGGGTCGAGATGTAGAGAAAACAAGATTTGCCTCCTCCGATTTTTGCCGTCAACACTCAACCAGACGAAAGACCTCCAGCTCAAATTCCCCCTCCTAACGTGGAACAAGCTCAAAACCCACCTTCAGGTCCTGCTCGTAATCCTTCCATCATTGACCTTATCACCCAAAACCTCCATTACGCCTCAGCCTCTTATCAAACACCACCCCGTCCTCAAAATACCAACCTCTAAGCACTACTCCCTCCCCCTAATGCACACCACCAAACTGGCCTGCCCCTTCACAGCCAAAACTCTAATAACCCACACACTTTCCTCATTCACCAAAACCAATATACCATCCCCTATACTTTTCCCCAAAACTATCACACCCCTTTAAATGGCCAGAGTCCCTCTATTGGTCCATTACTACCGCAAAAAACCACTTTGCAAATACCAGTCCCCAACGAGCATGACGCCTATGGTTCGGAGCTCGACCACTATGAGGAGAGGGAGAGAGAGTGGAGGTCAAAGGAAGAGACCTCCAAGATAGATATGAAGGAGGAAATTAGAAAAGCCATGAAGGAGTTGAACTGCATTCCTGAGGTCGCTGGTTTGAGTTACGAAGACCTGTACATTCATCCAAATTTGGACCTCCAGGAAGGGTTCAAGGTGCCAAAATTTGACATCTTCGGAGGAACGGGGAACCCCTTAGCACACCTGAGGGCCTACTATGACCAACTTGTGGGAGCTGGGAGAGGCGAAGCTTTGTTAATGCGGTTTTTTAGTCGAAGTCTGAGCGGAGAAGCTCTAGAATGGTTTGCGTGTCATGAAACGAGACAGTGGTCTAGCTGGAACGCTTTGGCTAAGGACTTCATCGAACGATTGGCCTACAATGTGGAAATCGTTCCTGATCGTTACTCCTTGGAGAAGATGAAGCAAAAGTCGACTGAAAGTTACAGAGAATTCGCATATTGATGGCGAAAGGAGGCAGCTAGAGTTAGACCTCTTATGTCAGAAAAGGAAATTGTCGAAGTGTTTGTGCGGGTTCAAGAGCCTGAATATTATGACAGAATCATGTTGTTCGTTGGAGCAAAATTTGCTGAGATAGTCAAACTAGGCGAGACTATCGAAGATGGATTGAGAACCGGGAAGATTGCCCGTATTGCTGCCTCACCCGAATCCTTGGGTTTGTGGAAGAAAAAAAGAGAGGATGTGTCCTCTATCTCTTATGAGGGGAAGAAGACCCCAAAGAAATCATCATCAAACCAAGGTCGTTCTCGACCTTCACAGAGTTCGTACCCGGCTTGTTATGCACAGGCTGACTACCAAAATACCACTCCCACCAGTTACCAAAATACCCTTCTTCCTAGCTATCAAAATACTCCCCCTCCTAGCTACCAAACTCCCCCTACTATCTACCAAACTCCCCGTCCAGTTTACCAAACTCCATCTCATCACTATCGAAACGTCGCCCACAATTGTACTAACGTTCAAGCAAATTATCAAACTCCTTCCCCAATGTACCAAACCCCAGCTCCACTTTACCAAACTACCCTTGCGAACTACCAAGCTCCCCAAACAAATTATCAAACCAACTCATATCCCATATATCAAGCCCCCCGTTCGAATGCTCCAAATTATCGCCTAACGCCTCCCCCTCAACAAGGCAATTATGATCCCTCCCGTCCTAGATTTGAGAAAAAGCCCGCTAGAACTTTCACTCCGCTTATTGAAAGCCGAACAAAGTTGTTCGAGCGATTAACTGCGGCATGATATATTCATCCATTGGGGGCCAAGTTGGTTGACACTAGCTCAATATTTTATAGACCTGATCAGAGGTGCGCGTATCACTCCAACAGTGTCGAACATGATACCGAGGATTGTATCAACCTGAAACATAAGATCCAAAACCTGATTGACCAGAATGTGGTCTTTCTTCAGACAGTTGCGCCCAATGTCAATAGTAATACTTTGCCAAATCATGGAGGCATCGCTATCAATATGATAGAGACAGATGATGATTGGTGCGTGACAAAGGCAATAGTTCCGATTGCTCCTGATGAACTGGAAAGTGATGTAGCTTCGTTGAGCATCAAAGAGAAGAAAGAGTTTGTGATTCTGACACCCGAAAAGGCTGTTGCCTTGGTGCCACGAGAAACACTTACCCAACCGAAGTTTATGATTGAAATGGTTGTTACCCAGGGTATGTCCAGATCCAGCTGGTGCTACACACCGGAAGAGTTAGCTCAAAGAGGGAAGAAGAAAGACCAAACAAAAAGGCCGATTGTTGACATCCAATTTTGACCCTCCCCGATAATAATTGGTTTCTGAGTCTCTTAATTTCCAAACGATTTAGAACAGTTAGCTTTAAAAAAAAAAAAATTAGAATAGTTTCACGGTTATTTAAGTATTTTCAATCAGTTTTTATAGTATTTCGAAAAATAAGTATATAATTATATACGTAAGTAGTATATTTTATAGATGTTGAAAAATCATATCAAAATATTTTTTTTTACTCTGTTTAAATAAATATTTTAGTTATTTAATTCTAGTTTGAATTATGGTTTCAATTTTGAATTAATGAGTTTGTAGGCAAATCGATTAGTTTATGGTTAAGTTAATTATTTTATTCCGTTAAGATTAAAGAGCTCATAAATTAATTATATTAATTCGTCTTATTTAGTTACTAGCCGAGCTTACCAAATGAATTCCATTTGACTACGATCCTAATTCATTGGCTAAATTTGTAATGCAATTGACCACTCAATTTGATTAAAAATAGTGATTTATTAGCCGAATTTTTGAAACTCATTTGACCAAGAAATTGGACCCTTTGCTTTCCAAAACATTTCCAGCGGCCCACTTCTTCATTGCCATTCAATATTCCTCCAACATATTTTCCAACAGCCCATTCTTGTGTTTCCAGCAAATGTACACGTACAACAGCCCACAGCCGACCCATTCCAGCAAAAAACAACCAGCATACATACGGCAGCCCATTCTGTTAATTTCCCACAACTTCAGCAACCCAATAACATGCAGAAATTCCCTTGACCCGGCCCATTTGCGTTCAACTAGAAGATCCAGGACTTCTCCAGATGTTCCTCACGTTACCAACAACAGCAACGTCAAACTTCACGGCAAAACAAGAGCAGCGCACGATATCTGCTACAAAACGACAATTCCAACGACAATTTCAGCAATTTTTCCGTCAAAATACACGGAGCAACGGGAATAGAGGGTGTACGCCACAAAATTTTGTTCGCTTCCTCTCACGTCCCTCTCAACTGGTACAGCTCTTCGCAGCAGTAGCAGGTAGGCAACAAGCACGCGACTTCTTCCCTTTCCTCTTTCGGAATAGGTTGAAATCGCGAGAAAAAAGATGCCTCACCCGATTTATGAAGATGTCTGAGAGGTTTTGAATTTTGAATTTGGCCTTTGAATCGGACTTTTATCTTTTCCCCCCAAAAAATCCGAACCCTAATTTCCCCTTATATAAACATCTTTTTGTTAATTTGTGGATGGGGATTATTTTTTGGGGAGAGTTGGAAGATTTTATATCGAAAAAAGTTGAGAAAAATAAATAGGAATCGGTCAGCCCTTGAGATAAACCTACACTAAAAAAAAAAAAACTCTAGCTGTATTAATAGATGTAGATATTTAGATTAGTATCTGGAAATGGGGACTTTGGCTTAGTCTTTGGTTCTCGCTGCTTCCTGCTGCTCATCGGATTTCCGGGAATCATATTTTAGTGTTGAAAGACTGTTTTCTGCTTAGTTCATCCTGTCCCAGTTCCCTGCACTTTAAAAGGTAACATACTTTTTGATTCAAGCATTCTCTGTTCTTAATGTGTTGGTGACTGACTTTTAACTGTATGAGCTTTCTAAATGTTAGTATTTCGGGAGCATTTCAGTTTATTTGTTGATTTTAAAGTGATAGCGCAACTTCTTTTATTTTATTTTGTCTTGAATGTGACCAGAATATGGGCGTATAGATGTTGGAAGATTGTTTGTTAATTGCTATTTTTTATTTTACTTTTTGTTCTTCTTATCATCTAAGTCAGTCATGATCGTTTTCAAAATGCTGTATTGGTCTTAGTTCATGTCTATTTGTTATGAATCTATGTGAATAATTAGTGCTCAATATCGTGTCATCCTTTCTTTGCCATTAGTTGAATGTGCGAATCAGACTATATGATGGTGTAAGCTTACTTTCGTGTTTCCGTTACTCTTCATTTTGGTTATGCTTACTGAAATAAGCCTGAACTTCCTAGTTATGGGTAGATCTGTTCTTTTAGTCTTCAAAATGGTTTGATATCTATTAGTTCGTTTCGTTATTGTGCATGCTTGACGTTGAGTTTGGGGTTCTGTAGTGAGAATAATAGGTTGAAAAAGATTTGGTTTTAGCTTGTTGCATTTAGAGTTCCTTGAAATCTATTTGATTATCACTTTTCATATCTTTATTCCACATTTGTAAAGTTGCTGAATTTTTTATTTTTATTTTTGTTGCTCATGAGATGTTGTTTTGATAAACTTCAAATAAATCCATAATTTTATTTTGATAAAATTATTCAACTGTTTGAGTCCTTTTGAACCTTATTTCTTTGCAATTGGTTAAAAGGTTATCTTTGCAACGAGAAGTGTTATCAAATTTACCAAATTTCAATTTAATTATGGTTATTGTTATTGTGCAGTTTTTGTTTTACTTTTGATTCATATATATCTGTGTATTTTTTTGCTTATGACGATAAAGAAAATATGCTCCCCACTGACCTCAATAGCTTGCTCCAGTTTGATTCTTGTCGATAGTAACTTATCAATAATTGAGATTCATTTGATTTTATTTTTAAGAGTGAGTAACTAAAAGCTTTTCTTTAAATATATATATATATAAAAGCTAAGTAAGATTGAAGGTATTTTTGTGAACAAATAACTAATTCTTAGAAAGTATCCAATTCTTATTAGTTTTAATACAACAAACCAAACAAGCAACATAACTTATCCCATCATTACTTGTTTTCAGACCGACGACCCCTAAGTGTATAACTCGTGCTTAGCTAGTTAGAGTTAGAGACAAAGTCTATGTTTATTCCACTTTCAATCAGCTGTATTATGATTGCTTTGTTATTATTATCAAAAACTATTTCTTTTTCCCATGATTCATCTCCTTCATCGCGTTTAATGGGTCTAATTATAGTCTCGAAATACCATTTCGTTAAGACTTTCCTTTCTCTTGGTTTTCAGTTGTCAGTATTCGGTTTGCAAGTCTCTTTCCTCTTGTCTATTAGATGTATCTTAATCCTCAGTCGGCATGTTATTTTCTGATTTAGAATATGCTATACTCAACTAATATATTTTATTGTCGCCTCTTCATTAGTCGCCAATAATGTAAGTGTTTGGATCTTTAAAAATAGCTAGTTAGATTTGCATCCCTTCAATAATTTATTGTGAAATTGTGGCTTTGAAAATTCCATTCAGATTGCTTAAATGTTTCTTTTCTTAGCTTTCTTTCCCTTGTATAATTGTGAGTAGCACTTAATTTTATTTAGTCCACTAATTGACAGTGCTTCAGTTCACTTAGTTGATGTCATCTTTCTACTTAGTTAATAAGTCTCTTAAACTAAATAGTCCTTCTTGATTTTAATGAGCTGCTGTAATTATATCCTTTCTTTAATTATGAATTCTTAATCTTTCTGTCAAGAGACATATTAGTCTTCATAACTATGCTCTCATTTTCTAAAATAATTTATGTGCTTATCTCCATCTTGTGTTAATTATTTGACTGTCGTTTTGTTGGAATTTTACCTCTATTCTAACCCTTGGTTATCTCTTCGTTACATGTGAAATTTGTTCGAGTTTACTATGAACTCATCCTTCCCTTTGCATTTTGGAGAGCCATAAAGGCTTAAATTCCGCCTTTATCGAGTCAACCGGCTATAAAAAATCGACGAACAGGTTTTGAAGTTGGAAAAATGCGGAAGTGGAAGGGAATTGAAAAGATTGGGTCTTTTGACCCACTCTTTATATGAAAAGGATTGCATTTTGTTATTATTGGGCCTAAGCCAATTTAGTCATTATGTTTATTACTTTGCTAGAGTTTAGGACAGGTGAAAAATTGGGCCTAAGGCCCAAAGAAAAATATTTCTTTTAAGTTAGTATAGGACAGGTGCAGGTGACTCAAATGGGCCGAAGGCTGAAAAATGAAAATGAGCCCAAATACTGGCCCAGGCGGACAAAAACTAGATATGGACCCAAATCTTTCTCTCTCTCTCTTTGTTTTATTATGCCTCCTTACTTGCTAATATTTTTCATCGATCTTAAGGTCAACAATTCAAATACCCGAGAGACGTTCATTTTAATTTAGCAATTTAACAAAATCGGTCAACTCTTAACAAAACTTAAAGAATAAATTTGCAAAATATTTCACTTAGACAATATTTCAACATTTTGCTTCTTCCCCCCCCCCCCCGAATGGTCCTAACTAATAAAATAGTTCAATTTTGCAGTTCAAACTAAGTTAGAAACAATTTAGCCAAATAATTAATCGTCGGATAACCGTATTAACGGGTGTTCTAGTTGCTTTAAAATCCTTCCTAGAACACTAGTATGAAACCCCGAACCCCCTTATATTTATAATTGATTCCCTGTTTTAATCTATTGAAAAAATAGTTTTGTTGATTTTTCTTAAAAATTAAGTGGCGATTCTTAAAACAAGTTGTAAAATATATTTTCCTAAAAAAACAGAAATGGCGACTCTGATGGTGACTTGAATGGTTCTAACCTTAAGATTAATTATTTGGCTATGTGTTTAACTGTTTACTTGTTTAAATTATTGTATCTTATATTAATTGTGACATTCATGACACCCGATTTTGCCAAACGGCAAATAGATTGCATTAGGAAAAAAAGCGGTTACGTGGCTTACCACGGCTGTCCGCCATTAGGACAAAAAAGGCGGAAGTGATAAACGAATAGTTGACTTGTGGTCATCCAACGTCGTTTATTAGACTTCACCCCGTTGTTTGTCCGACTCGGATAACCGTCATTTCTAAGATAATTCTATTCAGCCTAGAGTAGAGCGAAACCAAATCCAAATCTAAGCATTAGCCTAAGACGGCGTAATACCCAAGGCGTATTAAGTCCATTAGTAAAACCGCCAAAAATCATGTTCAAGGTCCACGACCTAACGACATATCATATTATTTGACATTTGAAAGATGTATGTGTGGAAACCTAATTGTTACCTATTTGGGGGAGGGAGTCGTAACCGTGCTTTGTTTTGTAGGTATGGATCGATTTCCCAAATTTGACATGGTGGTGGAAGCTCTGGTTCTACTTAAGATGTGGTACAACGACCTCACTGTGGTTCATAAAAGGGCCCTCAACAAATATATAGGAGCCCTAACAGAACTCATTAATATGGTTGGGTGGCCCGAACTGATTGAAGTCCTCACGGGTTATTGGGACAACGAGAAAATGGTGTTTCGATTTGAAACCATGGAATTCACCCCGATAATTGAGGAAGTTCGAGACGGAATAGACACAGTCGGTACAGGGCTTGAAAGAAGAGTGAGAAAATAGGAACACATCTTAATCCCTAACAAGCCTACTCTCGAGGATATTATAAATTGGCTTGGATTAAGAAAGGATTACCCCTTCTGGGCCGATGGTTCTAGCGTTTCTTTCATGGAACTCTATGTTAGATTCGGGAATGCAACCTTTTATGCGAATTACAATCAAGAGTTCAGGGTTACCTTCAGAGAATGGGACGGGATCAGACCTTCGGCATTCACTATCGCGCTATTAGGCACTATGGTTTTTCCTCAAGGCCCGAGCCTCAGCATCAACACCCGAGTAATAATGCTTACACACACTCTCTTCCACGGGCATCTGAACCAAGGGCAAGTGAAGTATTATCTTATCGCGCATGTCATCCTGTCTGACATGTACCGTGCTTCGGAAAAATGCAAGGAAGGACATCGCTACTTCCAGGGTTGCATTCTCCTCCTACAATGGTGGATACTGAGCCACTTAGCGAAGGGACACGGGACTCAAGAGCTACACACCCTCGATGATAATAATTCTCTCAAGGGTTTGATGATATGTTGTTTTGGACAGATTTAGAAAATAGGAGAACTAGAGGAAGATGGGCTCAAATTTTCTCTGAGTAGAGAGAAGAAAATGTCCTGAAGGCACTGGACCTGAATCTTTTGAAGAGGAACTTGAGGAGGAAATTGTCTACATACCTCCTTTCAAGGGACGGTGAAAAAAAAAAGAATGAGGAAACCGCCCCCGAAGCATATGAGTTTACCCCCCGTGGCTAATAACGGCAGTCATAGGAAGTAGCTTCGGTGAAGGCACCATCTATCTTTTAAATAGATGGAGAAAAATGCAGCCGATAGATTATTCAATAGTGAAACATTTGGAGAAGACGCCGACTCAGATCTCTGTGTGGGCCTTATTGATGAGTTTGCAGTTGCATAGGCAGGCTCTGATGAGGGCTTTGGATGATACTTATGTGCCTGTGGGTACTAACAGTGACAATTTAGCAGCCATGATAAACCAGGTCATCCGAGGACACCGAATCAGTTTTTGCGACGAAGAGCTGCCCTTTGAAGGGAGGATGCACAACAAAACTCTGCACGTCACCATTAAATACCGAGACAAAGTTATAAATCGTGTTTTGGTCAACGATGGGTCCGATCTCAAGATATGTCCGATTTTGACTCTCAAGCAGCTGAAATTCGACTTGGGAAAGCTTCACCAGAACCAAGTCAATGTGAGGGCTTTTGATGGAGTGCAAAGAGACAC
>NW_006239060.1:632365-637526 GCF_000226075.1 Solanum tuberosum | reverse complement strand
GCATTCCAATGGATATGCACCGATCGTTGATGATGTCTCTCGAGATTGTGATTTCTATACGGTGGAGCTGGTAAATGCCACCGGTGATGACTTGGCTCTACAGCCTCCTATGCCAGCCGTGTACAAGATGATTGCTACTGTCATGCTCCAGAGTGGTTTCGAACCAGGTTTCGGATTGGGAAAGCACTTTCAAGGAATTATCGAGCCAGTCCAAATTCTTGCCAAAGGAGCAAAGTTTGGTTTGGGGTATGTCCCCACGGATGCTGATGATGCAGAGATGAAGAACAAGAGTATTGATCAAGCGTTGGCCAGGCCAATTCCTCATCTATACCAGTCATTCCCGGTACGAGAAAATGTCAACAATGTTGGTCTCGGGGAAGGAATCTGGGGCCTTTTTGAGGAGATTGATGTTGTCATCGAGGAAGAGGCTGGGACATCAAGCATCCGTGATGCAGAACCTGATGAACAAATGCAGAACTGGACCTCCACACCACTCCTGATTTCCCGCTCATCTGGGTAGAAAAGACATGTGTCTTTGTTTGTTTTAAATCGGTGGTAGTCCAAACTGGACCTCCACACCACTCCTGATTTCCCGCTCATCTGGGTAGAAAAGACATGTGTCTTTGTTTGTTTTAAAATTGGTGGTAGTCCGGAAGAGGCCCGAGACCCACCATTTATGCAATTGTTATTTGTTCGAAGCTTTTAAATTCACTTGTGATGTTTATAAAGGCAAACTCGGGCATGGCCAAAATTTGTGCTTGTCTTTCTGTTTAAATGAAAAGCCTCTTTTATCGAAATTTGTTTGTTTACTTATCTGTTTATATTTTACTTTCCTAACTTTGTTTGTTTATGATTTATGTAATATTAATTTAAAACCTGCTAATGTCATGTCATGTCATGAACCGAATGAACGAAATGAGGCAGGTGATGATGAGTGTGAGGAATATGAAGTATAAAATGAGGTACTCGAACATTATGCTGAGGAGTTTCGACAATTCGAGAATCAACACAAGCCGAATCTTGAAGACACTGAAACTGTGAATCTCGGAGATGAGGAATGTGTCAAAGAAGTCAGAATCAGTGTCCGTCTGACTGAAGCCCAAAGAAGAGACCTGGTTCATCTGCTCAATGAGTACATTGATGTATTTGCCTGGTCTTATAAAGACATGCCAGGGCTGAGCACGAATATGGTGTCCCACAAGTTGCAGGTCAATCCAGATTTCAGTCCAGTAAAACAAAAGACTCGAAAATTCAAGCCTGAGTTGAGTTTGAAGATCAAAGAGGAGATTACAAAACAAATTGAGTCTCAAGTAGTGGAAGTGACGCAATATCCGACTTGGTTAGCCAATGTTGTTCCGGTTGCCAAGAAAGACAGAAAGATCAGAATTTGTGTCGACTACAGAGATCTCAACAAAGCTAGCCCGAAAAATAATTTTTCATTGCCAAACATTTACATTCTTATTGATAATTGTGCTAAGCATGAGATGCAGTTGTTCGTGGATTGTTATGCGGGTTATCACCAGATCCTGATGGATGAAGAAGATGCAGAAAACACAGTTTTCATCACGCCCTGGGCGTATATCATTATCGGGTGATGCCTTTTAGTCTCAAGAATGACGGTGCTACTTATATGAGGGTAATGACGACCATCATTCACGATATGATTCACAAGGAGATCGAGGTGTATGTAGATGATGTCATAATCAAGTCCCGCGAGAGTTCGGATCACTTGACTCACTTGAGAAAATTCTTTGATCGTTTGCGTCGATATAATTTGAAGTTAAATCCCGCCAAATGTGGTTTTGGAGTGCCAGCAGGTAAGTTATTGGGATTTATAGTTAGCAGAAGGGGCATTGAACTTGACCTTTCCAAGATCAAGGCGATCCAAGAATAACCTCCTCCGAAGACGAAGAAAGAGGTGATGAGTTTTTTGGGAAGGTTGAACTACATCAGCCGGTTCATAGCTCAATCCACCATGTGAGGCCATTTTTAAGTTATTGAAAAAAGATACCTCGACCAAGTGGATCGTAGAATGTCAAACTGTTTTTGATGTCATCAAGAACTATTTGTCCAATCCGTCGGTGTTGGTCCCTCCGCGAGAAGGGAGTCCGTTATTGCTATATTTGTATGTCTTAGATAATGCATTGGGATGCGTGCTTGGTCAACATGACGAAACGGGTAAGAAAGAGCGAGCCATTTATTACTTGAGCAAAAAGTTCACTCCATATGAGGCTCGTTACACTCTTTTAGAGACATTATTTTCTTCTTATACCACATACCTTATTTCCAGGATGGACCCATTAAAGTATATTTTTCAGAAGGCGATGCCAACTGGGAAGTTGGCTAAATGGCAAATGTTGTTGAGTGAGTTTGACATTGTGTAGGTGACCCAGAAGGCGATGAAGGCACAAGCTTTGGCTGATCATCTTGTAGAGAATCCAGCTGATGAAGAGTATGAACCGCTTAAGACTTATTTTCTCGATAAAGAAATAACATTTGTGGGTGAGGATATTTCTGAAGCGTACCTTGGTTGAAGGGTGTTCTTTGATGGAGCAGCGAATCATCAAGGGAAAGGAATCAGAGCGGTCTGTCTTAGTGTCAGAGACTGGTTAGCAATATCCTATGGCGGCTAAACTCCGATTTGATTGCACAAACAACATGGCTGAGTATGAAGCTTGCATCCTCGGTCTGAAGATGGCAATTGATATGAATGTTCACGAGTTGCTGGTTATTGGAGATTCATATTTGTTGATTCATCAGGTTCAAGGAGAGTGTGCTATGAAGAATTCAAAGATCACACCGTATGTGCAGTATATACGGAAGTTGTGCAAGAGATTTCGCAAAATTGAGTTCAGGCACACTCCCAGGATACATAATGAGTTGGCCGATGCTCTTGCCACCATTGCCTCAATGATTAAACATCCAGATACAAGTTATATTGATCCAGTGGATATAGAGATAAATGAGCAGCCCGTCCATTGTTCGCATGTTGAAGCAGAACCAGATGGTTTGCCTTGGTATTTTGACATCAAGAAGTATTTAGAGGATGGGTCTTATCCTGAGAATTGCAACGTTCAACCAGAAAAAGTCGATACGCCGTATGGCCCTCAATTTCTTTGCAAGTGGGGAAATCCTTTACAGGAGGACTCCAGATTTAGGTTTTCTCAGATGCGTCGATGCTAATGAAGTTGCAAAGGTTCTAGAACAGATACATCCCGGAGTTTGTGTTACTCACATGAATGGACTTACTTTGGCAAGGAAGATCCTTCGAGCTAGCTATTTCTGGATGACTATGGAACATGATTGTGGCAAGTTTGTGCAGAAATGTCATAAATGTCAAGTGCATGGTGATTTGATTCGAGTACCGCCTCACGAACTTAATGCTATGAGTTTACCTTGCCGTTTGTAGCTTGGGGCATGGATGTCATTGGTCCAATAGAGCCAGTCGCCTCTAACGGACATAAATTCATTTTGGTCGTCATTGACTACTTTACCAAGTGGGTGGAAGCAGCTTCATATAAGTCGGTGACCAAGAAAGTTGTAGCTGATTTTGTTCGCAACAACTTGATATGTAGGTTTGGAGTACCAGAATCCATCATTACTGATAATGGAGCGAATCTCAACAGTCATTTGATGAGAGAGATATGTGAACAATTCAGGATTACTCACCGAAACTCAATCGCCTATCGTCCCCAAATGAACGGAGCTGTAGAAGCCGCCAACAAGAACATAAAAAAGATTTTGAGGAAAATGATTGATAATCGCAAAGGTAGGCATGAGATCTTGCCATATGCTTTGTTAGGTTACCGAACAACTGTCAGAACATCAGTTGGAGCTACTCCATATTTGCTAGTATATGGAACAGAAGCAGTTACACCTGTCGAAGTTGAGATACCTTCATTAAGAATCATCCAAGAAGCTGAATTGAGTGATGATGATTGGGTTCGCAAGCGGATTGATCAGTTAACACTGATTGATGAGAAAAGAATGGTTGTTGTTTGTCATGGACAACTGTATCGACAGAGAATGATTCGTGCTTTTCACAAGAAAGTAAGAGATAGAATGTTTGAGATTGGTCAGTTGGTTCTGAAACGCATAGACAGAGAATGATTCGTGCTTTCCACAAGAAAGTAAGAGCCAGGATATTTGAAATCGGCCAGCTGGTCCTTAAACGCATTTTCCCTCATCAGGATGAGTACAAAGGGAAATTTGCACCAATTTGGCAAGGGCCCTACATGGTTCACATAGTGTTATCTGGAGGTGCCTTGATCCTGTCGGAGATGGATGGCACCGAATGGCCGAAACCGATCAACTCAGATGCTATCAAGAGATACTATGTGTGAATTTCAGTTTGTATTTATGTTATTTCCTTGTAATCGTTCTACTTACTTGTAATCGCATTATTTAGAATCTATCCCTATGTAATGAACTACGTCTGACCTGAATTCTGAAGAACGAGATACGTAGGCGGCCTATGTCGGCCTCGGTCACCCCTTTATACCCTTTTAATATTTTCCTTTTAATAAACTACGTTTGACCTGAATTCTCAAGAATGAGATACGTTGGCGGCCTATGTCGGCCTCGGTCGGGTTTATTTGTAATTTTTCTTATTTTGTTAATCTTTGTAGGGTAGTAACTTACGTTTGACCTGATTCCTGCCTCAACGGGATACATAGGCGCCACAAGGGCTCGGTCATATCTCCCGTAAGATTTCTATTTTTTCTCTTTACGATAGGAACTGGGACAGAATTTTGAGAGGATCTCAAAAATTCTCAAGAAAGAGATCTCTCCAACAATGTCGAGACTGAAGAAATTTTAAAATTTGCAACTGGGACAGAATTTTTGAGAGGATCTCAAAAATTCCATGATTTGCTCACCAACGGTTAAAGATAGGCCAAGATAGTTAACTGGGACAATAACCTCAAAATTTCAACGAGGTTTATCGGCGGTTTAGAACAACTTTGAATACTTCCCAACAAACAATCAGATGGACCTCGAGGCATCCACTCCAAATGGCGTTCATTAAGCTTGGTGTGACATGACACGACACTCGGCAGTGACCTTTCCCAAATACTACTTTTCGAAAATCTATTTTTATTAAAAAATTTCCTCCATGTTTCAATTATTTTTGTACAAAAATGTTTTGTCTTATCTATCAAGA
>NW_006239060.1:632027-632313 GCF_000226075.1 Solanum tuberosum | reverse complement strand
TCGACACAGATCAGTTCATTCTTTAAACTAACAATTTTTCTGTGGACGCAGGTCTATAAGCTTTCCCCAAGATCAACATATTTCACCATTCAATGAATATGGAGAAGTCAAAGGGGCAAAGAGCTCCCCAAAATTGACAATTTTTCTATGGGTGCAGGAAATATTTTATGTTGCTTATATCAAAGATTTTGGAATATGAATAACATTATGTCATTCAATTCCCAACAAGGCGAGGTCCATAATGAATAGGCAATTATGTTCAGAGATGGAATAAATGAAAACCTCG
>NW_006239060.1:617202-631927 GCF_000226075.1 Solanum tuberosum | reverse complement strand
AAAATCAGCATGTTCTTCCATTCAATGAATATGGAGAGGTCAAAATGGTTGAGCTCCCCAAAATTGACAATTTTTCTATGGGTGCAGGAAATATTTTATGTTGCTTATATCAAAGATTTTGGAATATGAATAACATTATGTCATTCAATTCCCAACAAGGCGAGGTCCATAATGAATAGGCAATTATGTTCAGAGATGGAATAAATGAAAACCTCGAAGAGAGAAATTTTATTTTGTTTTCCAGCGATCAAAGACACCTGGAGGACGTTTATCTGCATCATATTATCAGACATGATAGTATTCTTACCCGGAGAGTCATTTTTATTGTATTGTCAAATGAGATGATACCACTACTCCAAGGGTCATTTTATTTATATTGTCGATTGAGACGATACCGTTATCCAAAAGATACTCAGAATATCACATATGTTGCTCGGTGACGCATCTTCTTCGTTCGATATCAAGGAGGCATCATCATCAAAAGATTCATGCATTGAAGGTGAAAGAAGTCGTGCATAGCAAGATGAAGAAATCATGCATTGTAAGAGAAAGAGGTCATGCATCGCAAGAGAAGGAAGTCATGCATCGCGAAGAAGTTATGCATAGCAAGAGAAAGGAGTCATGCATCGCGGAGAAGTCATGCATAGCAAGAGAAAGATTCATGCATAGCAAGAGAAAAAGTGATACATCGCGAGAGAAGGAAGTCATGCATCGCAAAAGAAGGAAGTCATGCATCGCAAGAGAAAGATTCATGCATTGCAAGAAGAAGAAGTCATGCATAGCAAGAGAAAGAGTCACGCTTCGCAAGAAAATGAGGTCATGCATCGCGGGAAAAAGATTCATGCATAGCAAGAGAAGGATTCATGGATCGCGGAAAAGAAGTTATGCATCGCATGAAAGAGATTTACGCATAGCAAAAGAAAGTCATGCACAGCAAGAGAAAAGTTATGCGTCGCAAGAGAAAGATTTACCCATCCCAAGAGGATCAACATCAATTGCATCATTTTTTCTTTGCAAAAACAACATCAAGAGAAACATCAACAACCACATCAAGAGAACTGTCAACATGTTACACCAGCCTATTTTTATTGCTTTGACATCACGTGAAGAATACATTTAAGATTATATTACAAATATGATATACAAGCTTTATTTGTTTTACGTCAAACACGATGGAGTTGACGCTAAATGTTCAAGGAGAGAAATTAAGTGTCAACACGGTAAAAGACACTATCTCTCCATTTGAATTGCATTTTTATGCTAATGAATTTTATCTTGGTCTTTTTCGAGAGAATCCAAGAGGATGAATTCTCAAAACAAACCACAGGTGAGGACGACATAAAAAAGGATGCAACACAACGTGGAACTTTTTCTTAGCAGCGAACTGGGACACAGTCCAAAGAGGAGTGCCAAACTCTTAGGATGCGAGCAGAGGAGTGACTTCCACCAAAACCAAACCACACCCTTATCAGAAGGCATGTGGGTTTATCTTTGGTTTTGTCGGTTTCAGTTTCGCATCCGAATATTTTTGGGTCTCTACCGGAAGCAGCTTTTCAATCAGAATGACAATGCACCAAGATCTTTGGAAATTATGTCCGTATAAGTTCTTAATTATGGGTGTGAGGCGCACCACATTCATGGCTAAGAAGTTGCAACCTTCATTTTCATACTCTGTTTATTTTGTCGCTCATCCTGAACCAAAGGTTATCTTACATAATAGATTTCCTGTTCAACCGATTGAGTCGAACTACAAGTGGTCTGAATTCTCATATAGCCTGCGATATATAGGAAACCCACTTTCGCGGTTCGGCCATAATTCCTAAAGTCCGTGCCAAGAGTCCCTTTTCTGAGAGATAGAGACGTGGTCGGTCAAAATTGGATTTGGCAATTTCATTTTTCCTCGAATTTCTTGCATCAATTCAAGTAAAATGAGGGACAGTTGTTGACACCCAATTTTGGGCATCCACGTTAGAAATTAATTTTCGACCTTCATTAATTTCAAACAATTTGTAATAATTAATTTTATAAAAATTCAAATATATTTCATGTTATTTTCAGGTAATTTTAGTCATCTTATGATTTTTAAATAATAAATATGTCTTTATATAATTAGTATACCTTATAAATATTCGAAAATCATGTCAAAAAGATTTTACTTTTACATAAATATTTTGTTAATTAGTTTAGCTTAAATTATAGTTAACTTTTTGAATTAATTAGTTTGATTAAGTTAATTATTTTATTTTGTTAAATTGAAGAAGCTTGTTAATTAATCTTGTTTAAATTCATCTCATTTAGATTTTAGCCAATTTTGCAAGTTAAACTCAATTTGGTTAATAAGTTGGCTAATTTCATAATTCATTTGGCCAAATCTAGCATTTTATTAAACCCACTTAGAAGACCAATTTTGGGCCTATCTGGAAATTTTCCAGCAGCCCACCAACAAATATCCTGACCAGCCCAACTTTTTTATTCCTTAAAAGAAACCCAGAAACTTCTCCAAACATTCCACGCTAACCTGGCAACATTATCTTTAGCAGCAGCTAACGATGACAATTCCAATTCAACGTTACAACAACAACACGCGTCAAACTTCACGGCGAAACAAGAACAGTACACTGCACTAACAAAACGACATCAGCAGCAGCTTAGAACAACAACTTTAGTTCAAGCGGCGTCCTCACGACGTTAAGATACATGGAAAAGAGAAGGCTGGTTCACGCCTTGGACGAGTACAAAATGCGAATTTATTGTCGTCTTCCTCAGGTCCCTTTCAGTCTGTACAATTGCAGTGAGCAGAAAGCACAGCGGTATTTGTGGTCTCTTGGGATAACGGCGTGGTATTTTTTATCCCAAAATGTAATGAAAGGTATAAGTGATCTATTTCGCATAGTTCAGGAGAAATTTTGACCCTTTCCGTATTAAAAATAAAGTGTCATATTTTTATTTATTTGTCTCTTTATTTGATTTCAACAAGTCGTGTTCATAAATTAGGGTCCAAGATCTCTTTTTCTTTAACGGAACATCAACGTCTCGGTATTATTCATTCATTAAAGACCTTGGAAATTTGAAGTTTTGTGATTTACGAATTCCCAAATTAAGAAAGGGTGTGTAGAAAAATATGGAAAATATTTCATAGAAATAAGTGATTTTATTACTCTTATCCGTTCATTTTTACTTGTCACTGTATGACTTGACACATTTATTAAGAAAATAATTATTGATAGAAATATTTTACAATACTATTCCTATTAAAGTATTAGGTCTTGTAAAATGATTTGTAGAATAAGTATTTAATGTTGAGGGTAAAACATGGAAAAAACAATTGGTTTCTCTTGATATGTCAAAAATTACAAGTAAGAATGAAAATCTATTTTAGAAATAAGTGACCAGTAAAAAGTGAACGGATGAAGTACTTCTTTTCTGGTATTTGGTTAGTAAGAAGAAAATATTGTCTCAAAAACATTTTAAATATAATTTAGAAAAATATTATGAGATCGACTCCTATCCTGATCCTGATTTCGACCCTGTTCTGAGACCCAACATGACCTCAACATCGACCCAAGACATGACACCCTGACTCGGGACCCGACCCTCAACCCTGACTCAAAACTTGATCATTGGCCTGAAATTGACCTAACCCTAACCCAAGACCCAAGTCGATCTCAACAACCCACCCTAGCCACGACTTGGGTTATGACGCCAACTTTAATTTGGACCTAACCTTGACCCTAATTTCAAACTGAAATCAAAGACCCGACCCCAAATTATGACCCGATCTTGACTCCTAGTTAGGGTCAGGGTTGAATCGAGTTCTAAGTCGGGGTCTAGGTGATGGATGGAAGTTGGGTCCCAGATCGGAGTTGAGAGTTATATATGTGTGCAATAAGAGTTCATGAAACAAATTTACAGCAGGTTGCTTTTATAAAACCAAGGTATTCTCTAATGCTAAGTTGTGTGCCGTATCCGTGGCGGATTTATCAAAAATACACTAAATATGAAGAATCCGATATGCATTCGTTGACATTTTTGAAAAGTTCAAGCAACATAGCTCCAATGATGCTCGTAGATACAAAGTACCATCTATATGTACGATACTATTTTTTTTCATATACAAACACTATTAGATGACGAATATAGAAAGAAGAATTGGAAACTACATTGTTAGTTCAAGTAGTAGTACTTATTAATTTGTAAAATCGACAAAACCTTAATTCCAACTAATTAATTGTAATTAAGTACTAGAAGGCAAAAATATAAATAAGAGACAGGCAAACTTTTTTCTGCAACCAAAAAATTGACTATTAAATTTACACATATATATAGGGACATATATATATATATAGGGAGGAAAACAAGTGTAAAAGTAGGTGTATAGTCCGGAGCCAAAAGGGCAAAAAAAATTGTCAAAAATTTCAAAAGGGCACCTTAAATTTTTTTAAAACCAAAGGGCAAAATCGCTCTTGACAAAGCGATTTTGTAATTTTTATTTTTTTTTATTAAATTCATCATTGTGTCAGAGGGAAATCGCTTCGTTAGGAGCGATTTTTCCCTTTTGATTTTAAAAAAATTTGATGTGCCCTTTTGGAATTTTGACAATTTTTTTTGCCCTTTTGGCTCCGGACTCATTAATATATTAGAGATTCGTCATCGTAACAAAAGAAAATGGCATTTTGCAGAAAAAAGGGTAAAACTTAATTCCTTGTTATGTTATGTTATGTTATGTTACGTTCATGCATCAGCTGCAAAACTCACCTTTGTCATTTATGAAATACAGCAAACATGCAAACCTATTAATAGAGGCGTATCCAGGACTTTGAGATGATGGGTGCACTGTTATAAAAAGGTTGATCTATGATATAAATTTGTTTGGTTCGACATTTAGAAGTTTACAATTGAAAACCATTAAAATTTTAAAATTATAGGTCTAATATATATATATATATATATACCAATTACCACTTATAGAAGTGTTATCTAATTTTAGAAAGAAAAATAAAACAAGATAAATATAAAATTCAAATTTCTAACCTCGCGGAGAGAGGTGCACCCAGTCATAATCGCATTATGTGATACTTCAAGTGTGGGTTCACACATCTATATTTCAATATTTTAAAAAAATATAATACTAATGTATATGATCTGGGGAGGGAACCATGGGTTCACGTGAACCCGGTGACCCCCCTTAGATACGCCTCTACCTATTAACACAACTATATGTCATTAAAGTTGTCCAGATGGGAGAAAAAAATAATTTCTTGTATAATCAAGGGAAGCTAGCTAGTAGAAAGAGAGAAACCGACTTCCACTCGACTGATAATTGAATTTTTGAGAATTAGAAGGAAAGCTCAGTGAGTGTATGATCATTGGTCTGTAGACATTTTTCAAGATCATTAGCTTCCCACGAGAGGTGTCAAATGAATGAGTTGAATTAAATTCATGTAGCAAAATAAGCTAATTAAGTTGATGAATAAACAAGTCATGTACTCACAAAAATTACATGAACTGAAACAAATTTGAACTAAAATCATAACTCAACTCACCTAGTACTTACAAAATTTTAATTAGTTTCTTTTTTTTGTCGTTCTATAATTTTTTTTAACTAGCTAATGCATAAAAAAGAAATTATTTATTATGACTATATATAAATATTGGCAATTTCTCATTGATTAATTTAAGCTACATATATCAGTCTCATTTAAGATGGATTGGATTGGACAAGTCAAAATATTTTGAACTAATAAATGTACGGGTCACAAACTTGAACGGATCATATTTTCATAAGCTAATTTTTTCGCCCCTGGCTGCAAATTGCAATGCTTTCATGCTTGTTAAAGTTGATAAACAGAACAGAAATCCTTTTGCTTTCTATAAATATTACTCCATCTTTCATGTTATAGGCATCCATAGTTTGTTAACTTGTTAGGACTTCAAACAATTCACTATTTAGCGAAAACAAAGCCAGGAGAAACTATGCACTTCTAACAAGTTTCATGTCGAACTCGTAATTAATAAAGTAGCAGTAGAGAGAACACACTTTTATTTATTTACAGAGCAAAAACAGCTTCACATTTAAAAGTAAAGTGTGTGACCATCTCATCTAAAAGTTGTTGAAGTGTGTGACTATCTCATCTAAAAACTTAAACTGTTAGAGAGAACACACTTTTATTTATTTGATTTGATTATATTCTCAACACGAGTTGATAGTGCTAAGCATCACAGTCGAAAAGTAGAAACACGATTTCATCTTTTATAAAGAGGCATTTACATGTGCAGGAAGCGATCTCATGGTAATTGGTAAAGTAGTTGGGTTGAGCAAAATAAATGTGAACATACGTTCAAATATTTTGTTAGTTGCTTCTTTAAATTTTACACACTCTTTATAAAATTTCTGGCTTTGCTACTGTAGGCGACTCTGACATCCAAATGTGAAATAATTGAACTACTACTCTATGTATCAACTAAGAAACTGCCTTCATTTGAACACTTCCTTGCTTAATGTTGATAGCACAAAATTCTAATGTTCACGAAATACATAAACCTATTGATTTATTAGGAAAGAATAAAAAATAAATACATAACCCTATAGTTCGTCCAATTCACAAATAAGAGTTGATGCTGCATCAAACATTTATTTTTGGCTTATAATTTATATTCAACCTTAGTGGTTTATCTTGAACATGAGAATTACATTTATTTTTAACTCTTCCATAGCAAAAAATGAGTTTCAGGTGGCAAGTACAAAGTTCAATTTTTTTTAATTTTTGGATTAATTCAAGCATCAATTTTTTAAATATATTATAAAATCACTCTCTCCGATTTCAAACTTTAACCATTTTGGTAAATTAAAATTTATAGATAAAAATTACTCCAGTATAAATAATAAATTCTACTTTAAAATAAACGAATAAAGTTATTTTTTAAAAGCGACAACTTCTACTTGTAACTAATTTGGCCTTCCTAATCTTCTCGGTAGTAAGCAAAAGGAATTTATACAGTTTTTTCACTGAAGTCGGCGATCAACTGCAGACGGCAGGTAATCTCCTCCAAAATTCTCCGGCAGATCTGAAACTCTGCTTTCCGATGAATTGATGTACGATTACGCGTCATTTTATCTTCTGATTTGTGTTTGATTATCAATTGATTTCTCGCATCTGTAAACTAGGGTTGTTAGTTTGATAATTAGGATATTAATGGGATAAATAATTGATCTATTGTTGCAATTAGCTTACCGGTTTCGTGTTGTGATCCACCAGAACAAAAGTTTCAAATCACTCCGAGTGCGACCTCCAATCTCCGCTAGCCATGAATTTTTTAAGGTTTGCTTTCAATGATTTTTCATTTGATTCGTAATATTAATCATGTTAGTAGCACAGATTCAATCATTTGATACCTTTTACTTATATCGAGATAGGATCAGATGTATGTTTTACTCGAAAGATATATAAAATAAAAATGACTAAGTTTTCAAAAAAAATCGATCAAACTTATGGTTAAAGAGAAACCGAATTTCCAAAAGATCAGAGTCGCTACTTAATTTTTTTAGTAAAAGATCAAGAAAAATACAAGGTTTTCAAAAGACTCAAACAGATAAAATCAATTGAAAAAGGGCTCGAGTTCAATGTACATTTCGAGAAAGTGTTAGGCCCTCGAAATGTCCGCTAACTTGCGGTTGACCAACGATTTGACTAAAATGACTTTGACTAATTTTTGAAGTTTTAATTAAGTAAAAGAACTCCTTTTTTTATTTTATTTACTTATCACTGTTATTTTTTCTAATCAATTATTTTAAGGGGACATAAACTAAAGGGAAATCATTCTGAAGGGAAGTAACTTAAGTGACAAGACAAATAATAAAATAAGAGCTAAGTAATAAAATATATACTTTAATTTGGAAAATAACATGAAATAGCCATATTTGGGAATTTAATTAAATTAAACAATAAGATAATCAAGGTTAGTCAAATAATACAATATAAACAAGGGATAATTGTACATAATGGCAAACTATTAATGTAAAATAAATACAGTAGCTACCGTTTTATTTATTTCCTTTAAGGAGCAAAGTCTGGGTCAGTTTGCTATTAATGGGCCCCACTGATTTGTATAAGTGAAAAAAAAAGTTGACGTTATTCTCTTCCTTTTATACAATATCTTCTTCTTGTTTATATCTCTTATTTCCTTCAATTTCTCCCAAATTTTCTCTTCTTCTCGTTTATATCTCTTATTTCCTTCAATTTCTCCCAAATTTTCTCCCCAAAATTAGTTTGAAATTTCAAATCTCCACCAGCACGTTCTCAATCGCGGTTTCAAAATCCCTTCAAAAATTTCAGGTACCGCCAAAACTTATCTCAATCGATTACTTTAAATTTTTGTCTATTTTTTTCAAGCTATTTTTCACATCAGTTCATAATCCATACAGAGTTTTCATTCAAACAATGGGTGTCCAGTCTCCATTTAAAAGATTCACAAGAGTTATACCCTTGCATGTCGAAAATAGTGTTGAACACCCATCGTTTTCCTTGGGTTTAACTTATGATTTTGGAAAGGTTGCTTGTAGGTTCAATGTCCAAATCCAACGCAATGCAAGAGATCAAATCCAAATTGAAAAATAACCCAATCAGATTGGAGGAAATGAGTGCAAAATCGAAGCAATCCAACATCAAAATTGTGGAGGAAGGTAAGAAAGATCAGTCTGCTACTGGGTCAAGTAAAAAAAGGAAAGGAAAAACAACTAATTATACAAAAGAGAATGCAAAAAGAAAGGAGGTTGTTGTTTCTGGCTTATTGGAGCATGATGAGGTATTTGTATAATCATTATTTTTGTATATGTTACGATTTTATATTTTTCTTTTATTTTCTGTGTTGATTCATGTCTTATAACTGTTTGCTTATACAGTTTTATATAGTCACTATGTTAATATCCAAAGTTAAATGTATAAAATAGAACTATTTAACTATACATACAAGGTAAACAATTATACATTTGAAATTGGTTATATAATGTATAATATATATACAATATAAATATTTATACAATTTTGTGCATTGTTTTATGTATAAGTTTTTTCATTTGTATAAGGATCCTATTTGTTTATTACAAGGATCTGAAATCTCCACGTACTTATTAATAGTATATATATAACTGTATAAATATGTAAATGTATAAATATATGTATCAGTTTGTGCTATAGAAAACTATATGTATAAATGTGCTCCATGTATTATTATTTATACAAGTTTTTAACAATGTATAAATATACCTATAAGTATGTGAATTGTATAAACATAAGCTCATTTGCATATATAAGCTTATAAACTGTATAATTATACATCTGTAGTCTTTTTAAGCATGATATACACTCTAACACCCATGTCGTTGTGAATCAACATTGACGTTTTGCTTTCTTTAACCTTATACTCAATTTTCAGCTTAATCACATTTGTATCAACACCGAGTTGCATTGCAATAACATTATACAACTCCTTATACGATGAACTTTCTTTAAAAATCACCCCCTCAATTGTATAATCAACATAACAATTGTCATTGTCCCATCTACCGGAATGCATAACCAAAATAGCTAATGAAGCCATTTTCAAAATTTCTGTATAAAAAGAGTTATATATACATATACATTTATACGATTAAGAATTTTCAACAACAAACAGAACATACATTTATACAAAATTCTAACAACTTCAGTTATTCACATATATACATATTCCCATTATATACTCATATAAACGTTTATATACACATTCTGCATATACATTTATATATAAACAATTATATACACAAATTAAAAACTTTATACACAATTATACAATTTCATACAAGTGCAGTGTTATTGTTACTTTCACAGAGTACAAATTTTTGCATTTGTATAACAATTATATATCCAAAATCATGATGAAGATACACCGTATAAAACAAACACATAATAGTTTCATATATAAATTATACATATCTTACTGAATCATATCTAAAAACCTATACGTATAAACTCTAAGCAAATATACAAATCCAAACACAAATATTACTGTGAAATGAGCGAATCTCCGATCACAAATTCAAAATAATCAACAATTTCATCCAGAAAATTTTCAGATCACAAATTTCCATTTTGGCCAAAAAGCAAAATCAGAGTATGTTTTCGTCATGAAATTGCCTCTTGTTGCTATCTCTACATTCTAATGATCTCGATTGTTTGTATAGTACCATCAATAGCTTGATTGATTTTCTGAATTAAGTTACAATGGAGTTCTTAATGTTGAAGACAACAAAGAAGGAAGGGAATTCGAATGAAACAGAACGTGCGTGACTTCAATGATTTTTTTCCTTTTTTTTCTAACCGAAATTAATGTCTTTTTATTTATTATTTTAAACAATCAAAATGTATAAAAAAACAGACTGACAGAAAGACACATCTGTAGCAAACTAAAAAATTGCTACGGACTGCAATTTTATAAAGTTTGCTACAACATACAATTAGCAATTTTTTATTTGCTTTTACGTAAAATTTTCTCTATAAACAAAGGAGAAAAAGGAGAGAAGATTTGAATTTGGGCTCTTTGTCCAAATTCAGCAAAAATGGGCTTTTAGGCTCAATTCTTCAAAGTTCCTGCAACAATTTTTGAACGAGGCTTTGGCCCATTTTTTTTTTTTCATTTGGGCCTGCTGAAATCACTTAAGGTTTTGGGCACCTTTCATTCTCATTTGCCATGATATATACTAAGTGTATATTTGATGTATACACCAAGTATATCGCTAATTCTCGAATTCCCGAACTTGTAATTTTATTTGAACTTTGTATTTCTGCCCTTTCCACCTGTATTTCTGCGCTTCGAACCTGTATATTGTATTTTTTTCTGACTGTATACCGGTGTATACAACATGTATATCAACCTGTTTTCGACCTTTTTCAGAGCTTGAAAGTTCAAATTCCAGCTTTGTATGGCTCTCCCGACACTCGTTCATCAGTTTCTTTTGCTCAAAAATGGGGCTGACTCGATAAAGATGGGGTTAGGCCTCCATGGCACGATTAGAAGGTGCAAGGAAAGGTTAAAAAGTCCATGAGGACTCGGGGCACAATTTTTCATGCAAATATAACACAAAAAAAAAAGTGAGTAACGATTCAATGATTTGAAACCAAGTGAACTGAAACTGTATACAATTGCCCTTGGACTTAAGCATGGAAAAGACAAACAACTCTAAATCCATATGGAGGAAAAGTAAAAAAAGCAACATAAAAAAAATTAATAACAATAAATTCCAACTAATACACACAAAGCCCCCCTCAATGAACCTTAAGATATTATCTAATGTTATTAGATAGGGTAATTAAACTTCGATTAATTAATTATAACTTCACCTTAAACACACACGTGCCAAACTCAACAGTGAGTCAAATGACATCAGAAGATAACCACAAATTATGCCAACTAAAACTAACCGAAAAGCAAATGGGCCTAAGTTTTCCTCTCAATTAGAAGCAATATCATGTGACTCAAATTGGAACAAAATGAAGGCAAGGGAAAGCTAATTCTCAAGAAAAAGGGTCATTGTAACATAAATAAACTACTAATCTTTGCTTTGAAACCAATAATAAATTCCAAAAATAAATAAAAAAATACTCCCATGCTTTTACATAGTCAAGCAAAGTAGCAGACAACCTATGGAACACTAAAATGAACCTAAATGCCTTAATATAGATAACTTATCATAATAATATTAACAGGGTAAGATAGAAATTCACATGACTCTCAAACAGGAAAAGAGGGAACTTGGAGTAACTTAATAAAGGGGAAGAGAGGAATAAACATGTTTTAGCATTTTTTCAAGATATCGTTCCAGCAAACCGGATATAATACCATTGATTGAATAAGAAATATAGAAGAAACAATATAAGGATCTCATAATGAAAGGCGATCATCTGAAACATAAAACGGTCGAGGAAATAAATCTATGCCTATTTATATTAGCATGAACTTCTAGTTTATGCTTGAAAATACTTAAAGAAGCAGCAAAATAATTTCATTGACACTTTCAGCACATATAACCAAGACCAAAAAATTATCCCAACCGACAGAAATAGAACAAAGCGAATAAATAAGCCAAGCTTAAGACGAGAACAACAACCAAGGATTTAAGAAGACTACAAACAGAGAAAGCATATTCAAGTAAGCATTATATCAATTCGGAAAAGACACAACAAGAGAAATAAAGGCGAGATTTTCACCTCTTCCGGGACAGCGAAACGGAGACCAAACGAGCTGAAGGTTCCAAACTTCCACCACCACCGAGATGGACAGCAATCGAGAATCCCAGGCAACGACTCGAACTCGAATTAATCTTAAAGAACGATGAGACTCGGATGGAAAACCAACTCTTCTTTCTCTCTTTTGAATGTATTTCTTATATATTTCGTAACTAATAGCTTAAGCTTTTTCCCCTGCCTTAGTAAGGAATTTCCAACTAAAATCTCTAACCCCACCATGAATAAGAAGGGGTTATTTATAGAATGGAATATATTCAGTACACAAGTAGAAAAAATTTCTTAAAAAATATATGTACATATATAACACAAAACAAGAAAAATGTAAAAAAATAAAAATAAATTAGGAACGGAGGGTTAAATAGGATTGGTAGAATTTTTATTTTTTTAAAATAAAATAATATCAATATATTTTTTTTGGGGGGGGGGGGGGGGGCATTCGGTGAAATTGAATTCGAAATTCAAATTCCCTCTAGAGGATAAGGTTGGCAACGGATTTCTGGTACGAACTTGAATGGAGAGGCGTCCGATTGAGGTCAAAGGACGAACGAAGCAACACGATCGAGACACCTGTAAGATTCGAGTACGATTTGTACAAGAGGACAAGAGAGAGGAAAGGGACGCGAGACTGGGTCGAATTTGGTGGGCTGCCGGTTGCTGGGTTTTGAATTGGATCAATTTGCTGGAGTTTCTGGTTTTTCCGCTTGAAGAAGAGGAACGAGTGTACTGTTTTGGGAGCGCTAGTATGCGTTGTTGTTGCTGGAAATTGTATTGTTGATGGGTCTTTGGTAATTGAAAACAGTGGGCTGAGAATATTTGTTGGAATTGGGCTGATTTGAATGGGAAGGGGCTACTGAAAGTTTGAGGGAAATATTGGCCCAAAATTGGCCCTTCAATATAAGTTTAAAGACTTTGGTAAATACGTGGCTACAAATGCATTACAAAATTTTAGTCGATTTGAACTTAATTAGGATGGATTCGGCTATTTGTGAAATAAGACGAATTTATATTAATTAGTTAACGAGCTTCTTAATTTTAACGACATAAGATAAGTAATTTAATTGTAAACTAATGATTCAAAATTATAACCATAATTTAAACTAAACTAATTTAATACAATACTTACTAAAATTAAAATCTTTTGAGATGATTTTCGAAATGTTTATAAAATACACTAATTATATACAAGATTATATAAAACATATATATTACTTAAAAATTATAGAAATTAATAAAATTGATTAAAAGTGACTTGAAAAAAATATTTTGAACTTTATAAAAGCTAATTATTTCAAATTGTTCGGAATTTAAAAAGTTCGTAGATTATTTCAATATTGTGGAGGTCCAAAATTGGGTGTCAACAATGTATTTTTTTTGGATTACATTGATACTTTTGGTGAATGGGCCTGCATTGGGTGGATGTAGATACAGAGGATTGATATGTAAATCATCGACTCAACTAGTTTAGGATTGAAGTATAGTTGGTTGATTGGTTGATAATTGTGGTAATCAGAATATTCACATGATAGTAGGATGCATTTCTCCATCTAGCGTGGTTCCTTATAATACTTTAACAACAACTACTACTATGTTAAAAAATCTTAAGCAAGTTCGGGTTGGCTATGCGAATCCTCATTGGTCGGGTAGCTGAATTTTACCTCTTCTCAAACAATATTTGACCTGCATGACAGTGGACTAAATAGACCTGGTTTGATATTACTTAGGCCATAATGATATATGTTTCACTAATCTTTTCTTTTTTCTCGTTCAAAGAAGATTTCCTGTGTTTTTCTGAAGTAGGTTTAAGAATCTTGTCAGTTCTCTTTCATAATTTATTACGAAAGAGATTACTATTTTACACCAATTTATGTACTAGATGAACAATGATATTCTCAAAGATATATGTGGTTTTCCTAGACCTGATGTCCGGTGTCCACTTTTGGCGTGACTAATCCTCATGCCGGAAAGTCTTGCTATAGGGGTAAAGTGCTCCCTACCAAAGATGACTTCCTTCCTCTGCAAATACATATGACCTTGGAAAGGGCCTCAAAATGTGTAATTAGGTGGCATAGAGTTGATTTTATCTTATTCGGGTACTATGAAAGCTTTATTAATGATGACTATCATTCTCCTAACCCAATTGCTAAATCAATTTGTTTCTTAAAGTCCTCAGATTAAGTAGGACGGATACGAACTTTAAGTTGCTGTAGTATCTATGACTAAAATTCTCTCGTACTATCAAAAGAAAATGTTATGATCAATATCCTGATTGTGCACCGGACATGAATGTTGCCCGTGCCCGTTTCCTCCTTTTATGTGGCATGAGATGTAAACATGGGGCTATAGGCTCGATCCAGCTTTGATAGCGAACTTTATCATTTCTGTCACAGCCATAGACTCTCATATTTGGCATGGGGGGGGGGGGGGGGGGGGAATTTTAAAATGGA
>NW_006239060.1:611512-616659 GCF_000226075.1 Solanum tuberosum | reverse complement strand
GGGGGGGGCGTAATTTGAAATGGCAAGTAGAGACCCCCCAAAAAAGGAACTTGAAGTGACAACTTTGTTTCGAGCCTTATCCATTCTATTCTACTGGGGTGGGGTTATTCTATAAGCAGGGCTGCTTTTGTTCATGTAATGTAAAGGAACATTCTTATTTGCACCTATCTCTTCCTATAGTTGCTTAACAATCCTTGAATTTAGGGAACGTAGCAACAGAGCAGCACTATTTGATGGTATTGAAGAAGGTGGTATAAGGGCTTCGTCATCATATGCTTCACATGAAATGGATGAACAAGAGAACGAGAAAGCAATGGACGGGCTGCAAGATAGAGTCAATCTGCTGAAAAGAGTAAGTCCTGCACATGTAGAAGCTATTAGCTTTATCCAGCTTAAATTTTATTTTTGTCCATGTTAACTGCCATTTGAAAAACCAATTATTTTGGTTGTCTACTTTGAACAGTCGACCACTCTTAAGTCTTAAAGGGTAATTGAGGCTCCATTCGGAAAGCTTTTTCTTAAGAAGTAGTAGACGGAGCCCAACTATTTGATCTCTGATATGGTAAAATATAGACGAATCTTCCTCAAAGAGAAGAATTAATTAAGTGTTTGAGTTCTTCTAAGTTTATCAACCTAGTTATTGTCATGTATATTTAACTATCTATGGAGATCTTGCATTAGGTTGGAAAAACTTTGTTCTCTTTTGGTTGCAACTTAAGTGTTTGAGTTTCTTCTTAAGTTTCTTTCTCTTGTACATCATCACTGAATGTGTGTCATAGCTGTGTTGTTGACAATGAACTTCTTAAACTTTTGAAGATTTTTAGACTTGTTCTGATGAAGCTTTATATCCTACAGTTATCAGGTGATATACATGAGGAAGTAGATACTCATAATAGGATGCTGGACAGAATGGTCAGCCCAATTATGTAACTTTACCTCAAGTTTTTACGTTTGTTGTATGCCTGAAAATTCGTGTGAGCTTTTCTTGTTTGGTTGTTCAGGGTAATGATATGGATTCTTCAAGGGGAGTTTTATCTGGCACAATGGATAAATTTAAGATGGTATGTAACCTTTATTCCAATTTCGCCCTAGCCTTAACGTGTAAGCTGAATCTAAAATTGTTTCCTTGCATTTTCCAGGTATTTGAGACTAAGTCAAGCCAAAGAATGTTTACACTAGTAGCCTCATTTGTTGTCCTCTTTTTGGTGGTATACTTTCTCACTAGGTAATTAGCATTGAAAATTGCGATGTGTCGTGATTTTGTTTGCAGAAGATGATGTTGTGTTTACTCAAAATTCTGCTTCCAATTCCTCTGTGTAAAAATTTTGTATAAAGATATTTTTGATGCAACAGATACTTTTACCGTGTTTGAAAAGATAAAAGATAAAATTAAAAAGGTTGCACCAGCCGGGAATCGAACCCGGGTCTGTACCGTGGCAGGGTACTATTCTACCACTAGACCACTGGTGCTTGTTGTTTTTATATTGTTTTTCAATGTATAATATGTTGTGCATATAGAAAATTCTTGCAGTTTTATGATATATGACACACTACTTATTAAGCCGACCCCTTGAGTTCTTGTTCTTCTATAGTTTAGGGTACTTTTATTTCAGTTTTTTTTGTTGGTCATAGGTATGTCGGGGGCGTTATCCTAGTCAAACAGTTTATTCATTGTTGTTTAGAGGCTTCATAGATTAAACGAGTTTAGTATATTCATAATTGTAAAGTTGGCAAAACTTTCTATTTTATTGGATATTACATTTTTTATTTTAAATGAAAGCTTACGAATGGAATTTCTTTCTTTCTAAAAAACTTTGCTTATGATAATAAGATATTTGTCTCAGCTCAAACAAATTAAAACATGGAGTGTCGATTTTGTCTAAACCTAGGATTGGGGCATGACAATTACATGTCTTTAGAAGGTGATATGAGAAATATAATTTGTTTCTTAGTTAAGTCTCTTTATTTTTATTGAAAGGATACATACATAGGTTGCTAGTGTTTTTCCTTTGAAGATTGACTTCAACTATTATTTATTGTTTTGCTTATTAAAGGTAAGGTCGATGTACCCATTAATTATTTGTAAATTTTTGCTTATATATTACATGCTAGGGTCTAGGGGTCAAGTTAAATCTCTTATAGTATATACACAATATTAGTTCACAACTTATTGGTGATGAATTAATATATAAAAATTTTGTAGTCAATGTAACAATAAAGTACCTTGGAATTACAAGAACACTATTTTGGAACTATATAATTGTCACCTCCAAGTAACAACCTGTATATTAATTCCTCTAGCGTGACATAAGACATGATCAATAGGATATACAATTAACCACATATTTTGTGATTATACTAGTACGAGTATATGAATACGACAGTTGCCAAATTCCACTAGTTTCCATACAATATAATTGTTCATAACATCATGTCCCATATTTTTAATTTTCCCCATATTATTGTTCAAATATCCAATTCAAGACTAACTTGGTAGAGTGAGAACAAGAATATACATATTTTGAGGAACAATTAAATTATCTTAGTATATGCAATTGTCTCAAATTTCTTCACATAAATGAGACCCGACATAGAATATTTAGAGACTATTTTTTAAGATGTAGCGTAACAGTTTAACTTATCGGCAATATAAGTTTAAAAAAATTTCTATGCTACCAGGTTAAAGAATTTCTCTCTCTATAAATAGAGGATGCCTTTATCCTTAATCAATCAGATGGATATATAAGAGCATTTTTCCATTTAACAAAAACATACTTAATACAAATCCAAATCAATCGAAACTTTAAAGTATTTGCCAAGCACCATATAAGAAATAAAATAAGCTACCTGCTCGAACAGATAAGTATGTGAGTGTATAATTTTCTTTACACTAACATTATAGATACTTTGACTAAATTTGATAGGATAATCAATTGCTTTTAAGTGATCAACATATATAGACCGTTTAATTAAAGCCTTATCCTCTCTTTTTTCCTTTCTTTACAGAAGCAGATTAGAAAGCACATTAAAAGCAGCAATCAAAGGAAGGCTTCTTTGAAATTACCTTTCCTTCTTTACTCATAACTAGATGGAAGTTGTAATGAAATCCCCCAATTGAGTAACAAATTATAATTTATTTACTAATTATTTTTTTAAAATTATTTGTGTCTACTATTTAGACAAAATACCTTCGCCCATTTTACTAAGAGATTGAAAGAAGTCTAAACAACACAAGAAAGAGCACTAGAAAGGTATTAATTATGTAGTAAAAAACAAAAATATTTTCAATTGCTTTGTCTGGTTTTGATTTGATAAAGTTTAAGAAAGTAACAAAGACTTTTGAATTTTGTAGTCATTGTGGAATCAGGAATGTACCAAAATATCTTAAATTTTGTAGTTTTAAACGTATCCCGTGAGATGTTAGAATTAAAGAGTTGTCAAAAAGAAAAGATACATTCTTTTTTAAAATCGACTAAAAAGAAAACTAAGACAATCAAATTGAACAGAGTGTACATCTTTTGTAGTGAAAAAAAGAACGGGAGAATTGAGTATGTCTAGCGGGTTAGCATTTCCAAGAGACGTTCCCTATATTTAACATCTTATACCATCTATATATAAGCAAATTTTAGTTAGTTGAATGCAAATGCAATGATTGGCGCATAGATACTACAAATGCAATGCAGTGGTGGAATAACTTCACTCTTAATTAGAGGTTTCATGTTCGATCTCTAGGTATGACAAAAAATCTTGTTACAAGCATCATACCTGAATGGACTCAAATTTAGTTAGGGCTCCAAAACGGACTCTAAACACTGAGTGAAAAAAAGGGGGAAAAAAGAAGCAAAATGGACGCTATAGTGCTTGATTAGCCAACAAAAAATTGATTAGAAAAACACAAAGCCCACAAAATCAGAAATAACTTAACATATATCCAATGGAATTATGGAAAGAAATTGCAAAAACATAAATAGAATTCTTATTTATTAGTACGTAGTAAAAAATAGGGGAATGACGGATAATACAGTACTACCTAGCTAATAAGCACACAAAACCCTAAATATATAGTTTGGGCAAATTTTCAGATAAACAAACATATCATAGTAATTATTTTAGTACAATATATATACAACTTACCAATATCTGCACCATTAATCATGAACGTAAAATTAATTAAGGATCATTGCCTAATCGAAGCTCCAAATCCAAATCATCTTCTAATATCCCCTTATTCTTTTCCATATTTTCACCAAATTGCAATATACGCCAATCATCTCCGAACAAATTAAGACACTGCGGCCTATTATCTTCGGATCCACTATCAGGCCCGTTAATCACGAACGGGCCTGTAGTGGTCGTAGATGTATGGCCCGGAAAATATGTCAGGTAAGGTCCGTTGGTTCGACTTGGTCTGGTTATTCTGATTCTATCTTTTCTGTGAATATTCATGTGACCGCCTAAAGCTTGAGCAGTATTGAATCCTCTTTTGCAAAAAACACACTCATAAGATCGACCTATACCGTTTTCTTGATGTTTTGGTTGAAGCTCAACTTCTTCATGAGTTGACGAGTTCTTCATCATATTATATTGGAGTTTTCCTTAATTTGATTTGATCTGATTGATTGTTATATAATCAATACTGGGAATGAGTAATTAGCGTATGAGGGAAGATGAGACAATTTATGGGCTTTCTATATTGAAAAATTGTGGGGGAGGGTTGGATAATAAGTAGCTTTATTTGTTATTTCAATTTACAGGCCGGCTGTTTACATGTATCTTACTAAAAAAAATAAAACCTGCTTTTTTTCGTTTATATTCTCTCCGTTTTTATTTTAAAAAATTTTAAAAAATAGATGTTCTTTAATATTTGTTATTTCAGAAAATTAATATATAAATAATAATATTATTTTTGCTATTTTACCTTTGCGAGTTATTAGCTATGAAAGTACGATAGAGTGTGTGGCTGAAGGGAGGGGGTGGGAGGAGACTTTCCTAAACCAAACCTTTTTAATACTACAACTAGCTATGTTGGAAAAAAAACCATATAAACCTCGTATTCTTGCTTCCTCATAAATTCCTCTGACATATCCCCAATTTAAATAAATATTTATTATACATACTCACAGCAAATCTAATAATAATAATATATA
>NW_006239060.1:608761-611221 GCF_000226075.1 Solanum tuberosum | reverse complement strand
ATATATATATATATATATATATATATATATTATTTTCTCTTTTAAATCTATATTATGGACTTACCAATAGAACAAATAAATATTGTTTTATTATTACATAGTATATATGTTGAAAACTATTTACACTTAAGTGACTTTATAAATAAGATTTTCTATAGTTAAATAAATTCACAACATAGATTAAAAAGAGAAAGAAGATATATATATATAATATTAAAAAGGTAAAAAATAACAAAGGATGAAATAAATGTTTTGATAAATAATTTATGATACTTAGGTTTAAAAAAATTGCACAGCTAATAATTTAAATATAAAATTCAAAAGACTAAAATACTTTAAATGTATTTTTAATTGTTCACTCTTTTTTAATTATACAGAGCTGCGGAAAGACAAAGGATGCCTCCCCCATGACCATGATAACGATAGGATGTAAAAATTAAAAATGATCCATCAACATTACAGTTTTTGTTGTTTCTTTTTGTCTGTTCAAAAAACAATATTGAGTCGATTTTTTTTCTTTAATTATAGTTATTAGGGATTTAATTAAATTCACACGTTCACTATCTCTGTGTCATCACAGTCTCCATCACCATGCAATTATATCACCCAATTTAATTAATTATTCTAAAAAATCTTTAATGAAAATTACTTCTTGTTTAACTATGTATATACTGGCTGCTTCTTAGAAACAAAAATAAAATGCCAAAGGTTTTGGTAATGATGATTCAAGCTATGATCTCAGATGCATCAAAATCAAGTCTGATTCCAATTAATATGCAACTATATATATAGTAATTTAATTAAATCTATATGGGTATGTGTTGTTGGAAAAATATAAAAGAAAATATATAGTAGACACTCGTGTATGTGAATTAACTATTTATACTAATTTATGAAATATGCAAATCTATCATATTTGACGTGCTTGAGTTTGGTACGAAGGAAAATATTTTCTAGAAAAATTAGTGAATTTTTTTTATTTTATTATTATTATTATTTGTGTTTGATACGTAAGTAAGAAAATTATCTTTAAAATATTTGTATATAATTTAGGAAAATATTATAAGAGGTGGGGTGGAGCAGGAATGTCAGGTAGCAGGGATAGGGACTACAAGAATGGGGTGAAGATGAAGTATGTTGGAGTGTGACGAAGATACAATCAATGTGAAATGTCGATACTTATGTAACTTGTTTTCCCTATTCTTATTAAAATAGTCATTTCCTCATTTTTAAGAAACTTAATTTCCTAAAAGAATATTTTCCAAAAAAGAATTGTTCAATCAAACATAAAATATATATATTTTTAAAAAAACATAAAATATTTTCCTTCCTACCAAACCCACAAGAAGACTTAGTAGTCTTGGCTGGGTACACAATATTTCTCCATTTTCTATATTTCTACTTCTCCTTTTCCATAGACTTGGTTGCATGTATATGACATTTATTTATTATCTTAATCAAAAATAAATAAAAGCTTGTTATACAAAGACTATTTCATGGTCTTAATTAACCAAGTAATCATTTGAATATATGCTCCTATCTCAGACTCACTTGCAGGCCAGCTGATTTATTATATAAAGACACTTTTGTGTATATATTAGTATTAAATACTAAGCAAGTGCCCTTAGATTATTCTATAATTCATGACATTCTTTTTGGGTAATTGTATAAGCTATAAAGTTTTGTTAGAAAATCTGTTAATAGGACTCATTATCACAATTTCTACTTTAATTTGACCGAGTAATTCTTATCAGGGCTTCTCATTTTAATTGTAATCGAGCTCACTATATGCACATTGTAGTAGGATGAAACAGTAAGGAAAAATAATCGAGCCCGCTATATGCACACAATAGAAAGAATAGATCTTCCCAAGATAGAACGATTCTAAAAGCCCAAGAGATAGCAAGAGGGAACCCTTTTCTCAACACTTTTGACAACTACTAGAAGTGTTTCCTTATTTAAACATTTGAACTTTTCTTTCCACCACCAATGAGGAAGAATTGTTTTTTACTAAAGCATAAGAGAACACTTTATATTCCCTCATTTTATCTTAATTCTTACTATATACCCAACACTTTTAATTACTTGGTGTTGCTTTAGCACGTATGTTTTCCATGGCCAAATATATAGGAAAATCTTTTTGATAATAAATGACAATGAAACTTGAATTCAGGACCTCTGCTAATAATGTAATATTCTACTATATTATAAAAGAGAGTTTAGGGCCAAGTATAATATATAATATTCAAGATTGGGACTTTTCCCAATCTTGAATTCTACTATATTATACTTGTGGGACTTTTAAAATTCTATTTTATACCCATCTTCTATCTATCTATATCTATCTATATTTTCTATTTTTTTCTATTCTACTATATTATAAAAGAGAGTTTAGGGCCAAGTATAATATATAATATTCAAGATTGGGACTTTTCCCAATCTTGAATATTATATATTATA
>NW_006239060.1:576420-608000 GCF_000226075.1 Solanum tuberosum | reverse complement strand
TGATTCTTGAAGTGAATCTATCGTAAAAATACTATAAATCATGATAATTGACAACATAAAATATTTCAAAAATGTTGTATGTGGATAGTCTTATTATGCCTTAAATAGCGTCAAAGAAAGTACAGATTTGTGATAAAAAAAACTTATTCCTTTATCCACGCAAACAATCGCTTCAAAAACTCGGTTATTAACCCCAAAATATACCATTTATATTATTGGGCCCGTGCATAGCACGGGCAACATTATCTAGTAATGTCATATGAAATAGTGTGACTATTTCATCTAATATTATAAGCCACTAGAGAGAGCAAATTGGGTTTACTATTTAACTACACTTCACACATCTCTGCCCTATATACTGATAATAATATCCAAAGTTTACAAAGTCTTGATTTTTAATGAATAAAAAAAATCAGTTCAGTGCACTAAAACTCTCGCTATGGATAGAGTTCGGGAAAGGATCCGACCATCAGGTCTATTATATACAATCTTACCTTGCATTTCTACTAAAAGCTATTTTCAAAATTTAAGCCCGTAACCTCCTGATCACATGACACCATGCAAAACTTAAATCTCCTCATGAAATGTTGCCAAGCAATTATTTTTTTGGTCCTTGACTTTGATGAGGAGACAAAAAGGATTGAAGTGGTTCAAAAGAAATGAGAAGACAAAATGCAAAAACATAAACGAAAGACCTGTGGTCTTGTCATCCCTTTTATAACTTTGTCTCTCTAATTCCACTCCTTATTTTAATGTTGAACAAACAAGACAACTAAAATCAATCCTCTCATAACAAATCAATTATTTAAAAAAAAAAAATAGAACTAGAAATTGTCTAGTCCAAACGTCACGTTATTACATGAGATGGACAAAGATTTGATCTTTTTTGACAAAGTCTTTACCAGCTCAAGCGGTGATTAGTCAGAAGTTAATTAAAACAAAAGAAGATTAATTTTTTTGAATATATAGAAGATTTAGGGAAAATGTCATGGTCGATAACTACGTGACTGATCTTAACTACTACTGCACTCAACCATTACCAAATCATACTGTCATTTACAAAAAGATTAATGTTTTCATTGACCTATTCTTAATTAATTTAGCTTAAGCCTGCATCCTCCTGCTATAAAGTTGATTCATTTATGATGTGACATGGTGGCATTATATGATTAGAAGGGGTATGCTTTATAAAAAAAAAAAAGCAACTTAGAGATATCTCACTAGTTAAGAGTTAATTACTTAGATGTACGCCAATTAGCTAGCAATATTATGAATCTTATCGGATTTTGATCTGTCCAGATAAGTCCAGATACATATATTATCTCGGGATATATGAGATCAAAATTAGCGGTAATTTGTTTTAAATACATTGTATCCAAGTGGATTTGCATGTATATGAGATATATAGACAAATCTAGCTCAGATCCCTCCCATATCTCGCTCGCCACTCTCCTATCTCCTTCACGTATTTGGTATTCCAGATACATGTGAATCACACCAGATACATATGTATCTAGTGTGTATCCAATGTCATTTGTAGAGCTGTCAAAAAGGGCCGACCCAACCCCACCCCGCCCAAGCCTTGTGGGCCAATGAATTTGAAGGGCTAGAATGGGCCGACCCATTATTTGGTAAGGCCTGAAAATGCTCAACCCAGCCCAACCCTAGAAGGGTCAAGGGCTAGGGCGGGCTAGTCCCTTTTTTTCATTTTTTTCTTTTCAAAATTATATTTCTATAACATCAAGAAAAGGAGAAGATTTTCAAATCAAATATGGCAAACAATGGTGTTGTTTCAATAACACTAGCAAAAAATCTAGTGTAATTAACATGTAACTCGCATACCATATACGCGAGCGAGATAAGAGAGTGACAAGCAAGATAGGAGAGAGGTGATGGCATGATATTCGTCTATATATGTATCCTAGATACATGCGAATCTACTTGGATAGAGTGTATCTAGAACAAATTAACCTAATTTTGAGTTCATATATTCTGAGATACATGTATCTGGACATACCAAAATCTGGTAAGATTCATAATATTACAACATAACGTGTATTTAAGTAATTAAATTATATACTAGTGAGATTATTGTAAGTTACCATTAAATAAAAAGTTTTGGCCCATGGGCCGACCCCGGCCCGACCCTGATCAAGCCTCAAGGACGAAGGGCTTATAAGGGCTGGGTTAATAAACCCTAGTTTTAAATGGGCTTGAAAAATCTTATCCCGACCCTACCCCAATAACGGGTTGGGTTGGGCCGGCCCCATGGGCTAAGCCCGTTTTGACGGCTCTAGTCATTTGCATGTATCTAAGATATATGTAGAAAAATCTCACTCGTCTCTCTCCCTATTTCAGTGTATCTGGTAGCAAACAACAAGTATTTAGGTGTATCTGACTTGAATCTGGTATGAAATATTAATTAGTGAGATAAAATATATTTATCTTAAATTATAGAAAAATATTAGTAAATATGATAGAAATATTTGTGTAATTAGGTGATTTTTCCAAAAATAAAAGATGGTCATGGGCCAGTTCTCCCAATGGATTGAATTCGAAAGATTTGTGTACCTTATATACTAGACATGATTTATGTCGTAACTTAGACCTTTGTGTTTTGCTGAAATTTTGTTGCCCGGAAGATTTTGAGGTAGTATTATTTGTGTTTTAGCACTATGGTTATTCAAGACTTCTTTATGACTATAGCTTTTCGGATGCTTCTTTGTGCTTGCTAATATTAGAAAATGATTAAAATCGAAAATGATTCTTCTATTAAATTGAGTTGTAGGTGTCATCACGATTTAGATGATTTGGTTCATGACATTTGAGATCATCAATCGATATCCCAATAATAATCGAACAATACATATAATCTCAACCAGACTATCATTTGATTCGATAAGAAAACTTTGAACGGTGAATATTGATGTACATGATATACATGACGGTGATACAATCCTAATGAATATTTCGTACGTATTATGTCTGTAAGTGTATGTTACACACATGTTATATATATATATATATATATTATTAAAGTTATCAATGAGTTGATTCAATTTAATATTCAAGCTAGCCCACACGGATTTTGGACTTTGACAAGCCAGCCCGTGCTGGCTCATTATTTTGGTGAGACAGAAAACGTCAAGGCCACACCAGTCCCTCTACTTTTAAAAGTATATTGTACTTTTTATTTTTTTATTTTTTTAAATTTTACCATCTAATTTTTAAAATATTAACATAAATGATATTGTTGGACATATAGTTTCTGTGATACTAAATAACTTATGACATGAAAACACTTAAATCAAATAAAGATATTTATAAGCAAAGCAAATAGTTAATGAGTAATAATATAACTAGCTATATAGTTAAATAAGCTGTGTTTGAGTTTCTCCTCTTATTTACTTATTTTTCGTGTTCTACATTATTACTTTTAAAAATTATTTTTTATTTGGTTCAGAAAGAAGCATCAACAAGTCAGTGCACTTCGCACAGAGAAAATTAGATAAAGTGGCAAAAAGCACTGGTTGAAATAAATCACACATAGTGATACTTTATCTAATTTTTTTCTTTTGTTAGTTGCTGGCTATTAATATTAAATTAACGATGAATTCTATAACTAATTTTATTTTAGAAGTCAGGGAAATATATCCCTTAGGGTGAATATACTTTTTTTTTTTAAATGTTGAACATCTGTTGTCTAACAAATAGTACATATTTCTCTTTTCATTAACATAAATATATTTACTAGATTTTTAAAAAAATCTTTAAATTGATTTTAAAATTTCAAAAACATCACGCTGATTCCATTTGTTAGATATACACCCTTTAAGGATAGCAGCTAATACTGGAGGAAGCTTAATTAACTCCATTAAACTAACTATGATAATGTGGTATACTTATGAAACCTATTGTCTATTGACCAAAGGAGTATATAATGTGAGCTATAGAACAGCCAATTACTGGGTAGTCAACTAAAATTACATGTAGCGGATTTGATATTGTATTCACTCATGTTGCCTAGACATAGATTTATTATATGACTAGCAAATTAGGAAAAACTGCTAACTAAAGAGGGAATGATCATACTGAAAATTCCAGTAGAAGTGTTGTCTATGTGGAGAAAACAAGCTAGAGACTCAAGTACATTTATTTTGAATATACCTGAACAACAAAAACGAAAATATCACAAGGGATTTGGTCAGATATTAAAGTATAATAAAGGAATGTGACACAATGCCTAAAATGAATAAAAGTATGACATCGGATCAAGCAATATAAGAAGAATATATTGGTGAGTAATATAGAGTTTTATATTATAAAAAATTAACCAAGCATTAAGCATTTGAACCGAATTAAATTTCCTTACCACTCAAGTAAAAAAAACAACTCCAAAGTTCTTTGAGACATCCAAGTACAGTGTTACGTGGCCAAAATTGATCATCATATCCTAAAACAGTACGAGGTCGTATATATATATTTATACTCAGCTTAAAATTCACACGTCCTTTTGGAAAATTCTCTAATTTCCTTCAAGTTAAAATAGAACAAATAAATTGAGACGACAAAACTTATTTCGTGTCAATGTGTATTATTTATTATTTTTCTCAAAGTCAGAAGTTTATTTTCTGTGTCACTGTGTGGGGTATATTTTTTGTATTTTTTTTTCAAGTCAAAAAGTTCTTGAAGAAGCAAACTCCACCAGTACTCTGATTCTTCAATTGTCCCAACCGCCATTGATGACATAGCAGAAAAACTGTGTTCATTGAACCGGGGTAAGATTCTCATCCTCTCTATGTTTAAATCGCCACAAAAAAATTGGGTTTTTTTTCATACAGAAGAAGCAAAATTTTGTTGGGGTTCATTCAGATTAACCCATGGCTCTTCCTTCTTCAACAACTGTCACAAATCAAGAATCTCAACTACAAACCCTAAACCCAACTATAATCCCTGGTCTTCCAAACGATTTAGCAGCGGTTATACTCGTATTCGTTCCTTACTCTCATCATTCACGTCTCAAATCCATTTGTAAATCATGGAAGCAATTTTTCTCTTCCAAAACCATCATTTCTCTGCGGCAAAAGCATCTCCCACTATCTACTCTGTCTCCCCTTCTCTGTATATTCCCACAAGATCCTTTAATTGCTTCGCCGTACCTGTTTGACCCTAGAAATCTTGCGTGGTCTCCACTTCCACCTATGCCTTGTAACCCTCATGTATATGGGCTTTGTAATTTCACTTCGATTTGTATCGGCTCTCATTTGTATGTGTTAGGTGGGTCGCTTTTTGATACACGATCTTACCCTCTTGATTACCCATGTCCTTCATCCTCTGCTTTTAGGTTTGATTTTGGAACTTCTTCATGGGAGACGTTGGCGCCTATGATTAACCCTAGGGGGAGTTTTGCGTGTGCTGCGGCACCTAATTTGGATAAGATTTTGGTGGCGGGTGGTGGGTCTCGGCATACGATGTTTGGGGCGGCTGGTAGTAGGATGAGTTCAGTGGAGATGTATGATATTGGGAAAGATGAGTGGGTTGCATTGGATGGGTTACCTAGGTTTAGAGCAGGGTGTGTTGGGTTCTTTGTTGGGAATGGAGAGGAGAGGGAATTTTGGGTGATGGGTGGATATGGTGAGTCGAGGACGGTCTCCGGTGTGTTTCCTGTGGATCAATATTATAGGGATGTTTTAGTGATGGAAATGAAGAATGGTGGGAAGTGGAGGGAGCTTGGGGATATGTGGGAAGAAGGGGAAAGGTGGAAGCTTGGAAAGATTGTGGTGGTTGAGGATGTGCCTTCGGAAGCTCCTGCAGTATTCATGCTCGACCGAGGAGATATTTTCAGGTATAGTTATGGAATAGCTTTATGAAACTGTTAGTTTCAGAGAATCCTTAATTAACTTTAAGAATGAATTAATTAATAGTATTGGAATCGTATGCACCCGAAAATTATGGAATTGACATAGAGGATTCATACTACTTACACCGACTAGTTTGCATTGAGGTTTGTTTGATTCATTGACTGAAACTCAGTAAATTAAGGAACCACACATCTAGCGTAGTTATTGCAACATCACTATGACAAGTCTAATACATTGTGCATCTAAGAGTCGATTTTGGTGAAATATCCTACCCCGGTATTGTGTCTTCTTCCTGGGAAAGGGGTGGATAACCTAGTAAGGCAAGGAATTAAGCACTAGGTGACAATTTGGTATCTTGGTTTGATGCCCTGATTTGTGATTTATGTTTTCTTCTTTTGAGGAGTTGAAATATTCTTATTAGAGTTGGTCAGTAGAGTGACGTTTGGTTTAATTTTTTTGGATAATGGTGGTGTCCAAGCCAGTTTGGCGCGCACTTTACTAAATCGGTTTGCTACTACCTCCTGTGAGAACTGAAAAGAGATATTGGGCAACTCTCATTAATGTATAGACAGATGCGTACAAATCACTTTTCACCTTTTTATCTATACTTAGATTTGACCCAGTTTTGTCGAAAATTCGAAAGAGTTCTACCAAATTACTTTCCTTTTCTTTCGATTGACTTTCTAGGCTCATTACTCAATTCACGGGACAGAATCTTCTCGATGCTGATCTTCAATGTACAACTTTTAACAAAAAAAGAACTTTTTATTTTTCATTTTGTTGCAAACTGTTTTCAACCAAAAGCCAAGAATAAAAGCTCATTATGTTTTTTGTCTCAAATTTTTTACCCAGATGCCTTCCGTAGACTCATTGAGATAATTGTTCGCAATGTCTCCTGGAGACTTTTGTAATTCTGTAATTTTCCATTTTGCATTATCTCCTTGGCACTTGCTTCAATCAAGTTTACTTACCTCATCCAAAAAAGGAAAAGAAATTAGAAATCCAAATGCCACTGAGAACACCCAATTGGGTATCACTCATGGGCAACATTAATGAACACAAGATCAAACCAAATCCATTGTACGTTACTCCCATAAATGATCTTTTCCCTTTATTGCCATTGTTATTGTGACTCTGGACCCCCTTGGTAAACCTCTCAACGCTAATCACCTCCATTTATGGCCGGAAACAAGTGCCGAAGCTTCCCTAAAAATCTCAAGTTATTTCTATTTCTATGGTTTTGCCAAAGGGAAGTAAATTATTTGAAAATAATTAATCAATAACCATACTCATCCTTTTATGAAGATAATATCATCAGGAACCTAAGCTAATCATCAATCAAGAATATACTAGCAATTAGAATGCCACTTTTTTTGCGTAATCTTTAAACTATAAGATTTTTAGCCATCTCTGAAACCAATTTGGACCTCTCGCCTTCCTCTTCTATTTTTCTTTCAACTTCTCTTCCTCTCCAAAATTAAAGCACCACTCATAGAGAGTTTCTGAGCTTCTCAGATTGTGGGTCTTCAATGGAGGAGGCTAAAAATGGTAGTGAAAAGATGGAACGGTGGAGTAGTGTGCAGTTGAGGATTACCATGTATTTTTCTTTCTTTCTTGTTGTTTCAACGTTTTAAAAAATATAATTACCATGTGACATCTTTTTAGAAAAAATTACATCTGTCATTAGTTAATTTGCTCATTTAATATTCGACACTCTTATAGATACAAATGTTCACAAGACACTTTTGTCAAGTAAAAGTGTCTATCTGGTCACTAGTTAACTTGGTGTGTCTTAACTTACAAAACTCGCCGAGTTTAAGGGGCTATCCGGGTATTTAGCCTTTTCCACCTTATTGTGATTACAGCAATCTGTTTGGTTCCTCTATTGAACACCATATTAGTCAATGGAACTAAATGTAAGTGGATATGGTTTATGACTCGTCTTTAGACCGTTGGTTAACTGATGACCACATTGATGGGTTTTAAAGTTTTTGATGCCAACAGATAAATCATTCCTCGACATCATATAGATTTCGTTGGGTATGGGCAAAAAAAGGATTGGCGGAAATTGTACGTCATTAATTTCTTAGTGAAATAGGTTCAGTTCACTTCTTTTACATGGAATAAACATTTCTCGCCTATCTACCTGAAACACAGTTAGCAAGTAGTATATATGTGTGAGTGTATCTTTCTGAAATGCAAGAATGCTCACTTGTCCTGTTTTATTGCATGTAATTAGAAAATTTATTCAACTTTTATGGTATATGAATAGTGGACATAGTGGTGGAACATTATGTTGAGTTCTGTTGGATAGGTGAAGAACAGCTCATTGTTCATATTATAATATGAACTTGAAGACTCAATTTTTTGTGTATGAGTCAATAATATTTATGCAGGAATATGTCTACATTTGTTTTTGTTTATAAGGAGTATGATATGAGTAAGTGGTTGATCTGACTGTAGCTTGTTTGTTCTGAGGTTTCTCAAATTAATGTTTCTTGGGTGCATCATTGGTCTCTGCTTCATGGAAGATACTAACAGATCCTGTAATGTCGGACGGGATAGCAAACAGGAAAAAGATAACTCTTTGAGTATATTTTTGGGTGTATTACAAATGTGCTCTTTTAAAATTTTATTTATTTTGTGGCTGTGTTGGTTCACCACTATCATATGCAGTCTTCAAAGTACACAGCTTTTAGAAAGCTTCTAAATTAGAAGCTTATCCATGTATTTTCTGTTAAACCTCATGATAGAACTTGAAACTTTGGTTATTTGATGTTGAGTTTCAGGATTTTTTTTCTTGGAAAGAAAACTTTAGAGTTCTTGGTAATATGCATATACATCTGATTCATCGAATTTATACTCAACCCTAATTTAGCTAGAACAGATTCTGTAGGGTCTGATTGCCTATTTGCGTGTGGCTACCGCCTATACTCTGTTAGTTTCACAATACTTGGAAATTTCGTCAATTTGTCAGTGTCCACATGAAGGCCTAGTGTTTCGTATCTTACATTTTTCTTGTCCTTTGCTGCATTTGTAGCTATATAATGGCTTCCAACAGTTGGATAAAGGAAACAAGTCTGCCAAGAAAAACATCTGATGAATCATCTGTTGGCTTTGTTGCATTGGATGGGGAGCTGCATGTGATATCTCATTTAAATGGGGTTAAATCAAAGGAGTGCCAAAGATTAAGGCAGCAGAAAAGGTCAACTATGCTTGTACAAATATACCATCCTAGGACGAAGTCATGGAGGGCTGTCACTACAAGGTCACCTTTTCAGCACCCTTTGGATTTCAAAACTGCAGTTATGTGCACCATTCGTCTGTAGATCTATATTGTTGCATTGGTGTGCCTATGAAGCAGTTGTTTGGTTTAGTAGATCCTCCCTCTTTACCTGTTGTGAATGGCATTGTGTATATCTTTCATTGACATGTTCTTATTGTCAGAATTAGTACTGTAAATGCAACTGTAATAAATGTAATTCTTCTTATCTCTGTCTCTTTGCTTTTATCAATTGCTTCTACGAAACACTTCCATGTTTTGCTCTCCCTCACACACACACACATTCCCTTTCTATAATCTTCCTTCAGTTTATCCTCTTCATATTTTGAACTTTTATTCGTAGTTCAGTTTCTTTATGTTCTTTTGGATTTATCTTCTCTTCAGCATCAGCAGTTTTGACTATGATGCCTTTTCTCTCCGTTGAGTGCTTTTGTCTATCTGGTTGCCTTCTGCTTTAGCAACTAAATGTTGTTTGAATCCTCTCTAGCAAAATCTTTTGTCATAGAATCTGCTGTCCTCAAATATGAAATTAGTTCCAACCTCCCAGTTGGATACTTTTTGTGCTTTGCTTTCAGTTTGTGTTCTAGTCCATCACCCAACCTCAACCCCTCCCTCCCCCTTTGAAAAAAGTAGTGAATCCTGCTTTGTGCCTGTTCTGTTAGGAAATAGTAACATATTGTAACACTAGAACAAACAAAATTACCCGTAGAGAGTAAAGATTATATGTATAAATATAATGATGCAGCCAGCCTGAAAGACAAGTAAGGCTTCCACACGGGGATGGACAGAGGGAATAAATTTGCACCTCATCGTCACCTGTTGATCCTGCTGCCATATGCATTTAACCATTTGCACTTGTCGTTTTCATCCCATTTCTTTCCTTGTCACAGATTGTGCTGCAATATATGAGTGTTCTTTCGAGTTTAAATGCTTACCACACCTAGGTTGTGCCTGGTTAGAGAGGGATGATGAATCTGGTCATTTAGCTTTTCCCCTTTTTCTGTTTTTGTTTTTGGGGGATCAGGACCTTGCTTGTCACTCTCTTCTTAGCTAGGAACTATTGTTGACATTCACATTGTATCTTTGAAATTGTTCTTTTTGCTCTTACATAAATGGTTTGTAGCCACATAAATGTATAAGTTTTGTTTTCGATGATAAATTTCATAAGTTAACCTTTTTTTCTTAAATTTTGTGTTAAGTCAAACGGTATCATATAAATTGATATGGAGAGTATATATTTGAGGTGGTCTGTATACGGATGAGGTTATCATATATCACTAGTAGAGTAGTATTTTTCTCTGAAATTGGAGACACCAGTCACTTGAATTGAATAGTCACAAATTACATAAAGAAATAATACGTGGTAAGAGTATTATTTATGTAAGGTGCATCAGCACTGGGTTGACTGAATCAATAGGAAACTTGGTACAAGTTTGAAGCCAATTTGGAAACCTTTGTAGTATTAAAGAAAGAAAAAGCCTCTGTGTTAATGGCTGCGCTATTGAAGTAGGTTCCTGGAAACTGAAATTATTGGGAATGGACTCGCTCCGTATCAATTTATATGATGCACTTTGACTAGGCACAAAGTTCAGGAAAAAAAGACTTGAAATTTATGATCTAAAGTAAGTCATAGATGTTTGTCAGTTTGTGTCATTATAAAATCATCTCGTAAAATGAGTTGGAACTAAATATAATAATGTGTCATTGACGGATTTAAAAAAGAAAAGTGTCATATAAATTGGAAGAGGGCGTATAAAACTTCCATAGTCTGCGGACTTCAATTCTTGGCTGCTATATAGAAGTCAAATGCTGCTATTTTTTTCTTAATTGTCTAGTCTTTGTTGCCTAAAAACACATGCATAAAATACTAGGTTGTTGTTTTGTTCAAACATTCTAATGGTCCAACTAATTCTTGCCAGCAATTTCAGTTGCATTAATACCAAATAGGAATTATCTTTATATGATTTCGAATGAAAATACTACTTTTTAATCTCTTTGCAATTATTTTTATATATGAATTTTAATAAAGCGCCGTAATTTTTATTTTTTTTATAAAGCGACGTAATTTTTCTCTAACGAACAAAACTTTAGTATGAGAGCACTGCTAAAATTTTGGACTCAGTTTCATTCATTTGGCTTAATTAGGTTGGCTTAAATTTGTTAATCACAATTCATAATCCGAGATATATAATGCTAAATCGTGATTTGGCTATTGAAGTAACATTTCAAACGACAAGAGTATGGGGTCAAATTTACCAGCTTATTTTAACTCAAACAATTTTTGAACAGGTTATAATTCAACTTATCCGTTTTAATCCGCTTAGATTTAACCTATAGTACTCATTTTTACACCCCTTAGATAAATGTGGTAATTTTTTTCTAATGAACCCAGTCGCAATTAAAATTATACAGAACCTCTCTAAATTATACTCTCTAAGATAATAATTTTTCTTTGGTTCTGATTTGGACCAGTGAAAAAAATCACCGATTTCGATAAGTTAATATATTTTTGGAAGACTCCTATGTAAATATATGATCCCATTAATATTATTTCAATAATTGAGATTATTAATTATTTTATTTCTTATATTAATTTTATTAATATGATACATAAATTAGTAAGATTAAGATATAATGATTTTGATGTAATCAAAATTAACTTTCATTGAATCTCGAAAACACTCTTTAAATTAATTAATATTAATCTATCGATTAATTACCACTTATACAAAATAATAAAATTTTAAGATCTCGACAAATATTTAGTCTAGAGAGATCCTACCGTAATTATAAAAAAAAAGTTCATTGCCTGAGTGACAAGATTTTAACGATTCAAATCAAAATTAGATAGTAATTACGTATATTGCCCGCCATTAGATAGTCATTGACCCATTCAATTTCCAACTTTTTTTAATTAAAACTCTTCTCGTCAACAGTCAATAAAAAGGAAAAAGACTTGAAACATTGTCCAGAAAAAAACAACTCTTAAAAAATCCTCATAATTTCAATGTTTCATGCATATAAATAGACCCCCTATTAGTAACTTTATTTTGTATAATCATAAATATGAGATCCCAAAATAGAAATATTATAATAGCAATAACATTTGTTATTCTACTAAGTAGCATACCTCATGAAGCTACATCTAGGATTTTAAAGAAAGAAGGATGGAGAAATAGTAATAAACATCTTTTGTTACCATCTTTCTACAAACCCGTTCGTACTCCTACTCCTGATCCTGGCACTGAAGGCAAAGCGTTCAGTGCCAGGACTATCGAGCAGAAAAACTTTTCTGCTCGAGGAAGGAGGGTGGTTGTTCATCCTCCTCCTCCTTCCTATGATAGAGCTTTCAGCAAAAGAGACTCTAGTGTTTCTTAACGGGTTTAGTACTCCATCTATAACTCATTAGACTTGAATCTTGTACAGCAGAATACCCGTTTTTTTTAAAAAACTTTGGTGTCAGGATCAACTTGGGCGTACTTCACTAATTTCATGGGGTATTTGTCATCTTTTATCAATAACAGGTATCATGTAACTCTGTCTGACAAAATTAAGACAGATGAAAAGAAATTAATTAATGTTTTTGTCTCTACTGAAATTTGAACCTGAAACTCCATGGTTCTCAACTCACATTTTTTTTTTTGTATTTTTTTAAATTTTGTTTGATCATTCTTTCATTTGTAATATTTAAAAAAATCCTGACGAAGTCCCTGTCCGGGGCATAAGGATTATTTGTGCTTGTTATAAGTCGAGAAAAGTCTCAAAATAGTCCTTTATTTTTGGACATAGACTCAAATTCATTCGTATTCTTTTACATGGAGTACTAATAGAGCTAATTGTTTATCAAATTGGTGCACTTTTGGTCCCTTCAAGCGACGATTAATTATTTGCCCTGAGTTTCTAAAAAGAAAACATCATGTGGCATTTCCATATCAAATTTTAGCAGAGACTATGCAGATTCTTTTAAGAAATGTAATTCATTATCATTAGATTGTGAGCCTAAGGTGTGTGTTGTTGGTGGGTGGGTAGGTGGGGTGATCAATGACCTTTTATGATATTGTCTCGGAGTCAAGTGTCTTTTTTGATTGCCAACTTGATCAACACTAACGCCACTGACAACCTCAAGTCCAGGGACATTATCAGAAAAGATTTCTTAAGACGTAGATATTATACATTGCTATATAAAAGTTAATCAAGTTGTGATTGTCCCAATGGATATTTAATGTAATTTTGGTCTGATGTTCTAAATGTTAAAGTGAAGAAATTTAATCAAGTGTGAATAAATAACATGAGTTACTAAAAATAAATGAATGAAATTAAAGTAGCGAATTATATGACAAAATTGACTTCTACGTTTTTCAATATCTTTAAAAAGAGATGAAGAGACTTATTTTAACTTTGATAAAATGCAACTACCCAATATTAGGAGAAGATATGACAAATCCAATTTCTTTGCAAATTGATTTGTTTCTCTTTTTGATTGCTATGGAGAACATTTGCTTATTGTACATTCTCATAGCATTTTTGATAGGCTGTATAATGTATATAGGGGTTGGGAACTTGGGATATAAAAGAATATGAAAAATCGACCGAATTTAATCGAATCGATTTATATAATTTTTTCAATAAAATTGTGGACTTTTATCTAAGTGTATAACCGTTCAAAACAATAGGGATGGTCTTTATAATTTATAAAAAAATCCGAAAAACTCCCAAACCAAACCGAATAGCCTTACGTATATGTAAATCTATTTTATATATTAACAATATGTTAAATTTAATATATAAATATATTGTATAACATTTTTCAAATATAAATATAATCTAAGTTTTAGGCCTACGGTGACTGAACGACCTTAGGTCTTTGCTCTTTAATTAACCTTTAATTAATTAGGTTTAAAATTAATAAAATAATATAATAGATACTCCATCAAACAACACGACAAAATTCATGCAAGCACTCGTATTAAATGTTTAAGATTAACAATACGACAACAAGATTTTACATTCTTGACTTCTTTGTGCAAAAATCAGAATTGAAGTGTTTCTTCAAGAAAATATTTGCGAAAGAAATATTTTGATAATAGTATAATTTGAAGTGATATTTTAAAAGTAAAAAAAAATGAAAATTAACCGAACCATGCCGATACCGAAGAGAAATCGATATGAGTTGGATGGTTTTAAAAAAATCTAATTTTGATTATACTATATAAAATACCCAAAAAATTAAAATGATATAGTAATTTAAAAAAAAATTGACTGAACCGTCTCATCAACACCCCTACTTATAATCATAATTTGTGAACAATAAAAATCGAACTGCAAATCGAACCAAACCGTAAACCGAGTCAAACCAAAAAAAAAAAACCCGACTAGTGGTTTGGTTTGACTTGGTTTGGTATTGGAAAAAAAAATCCGACTATATTTGGGTTGGTTTGATTTTAACTAAAAAAATCCAACCCGACATTATATATGTTAATTTTAAAATTTTATTTTTATACATACAATTATTTACTTTGATATAATTTTAAAATATTTCTTATACTCTTTCACAGTTTTTATCTTTTAATATATTATTTCAAGTTTAAAACTTAGAATTCGGAATGGTCCAATAAAGATTATAGATCATAGATGTTGATAATTATAATAAAACTTAAATCAAAATCAAATTAATACTAATGCAAAAAGAAATTATAGTTCATAGATGTTGATAATTGTAATAGAACTTAAATCAAAATCAAATTAATACTAATGCAAAAAGAAAATCAATTCAACGCTAAGAATGACAATAATATTGAATATTTGTTCTTTAGTTTTACATTGGTTTACATAATCTAATTTTAATTTTCCTTAAATATTTAGTAATGTAACTAATACTTGTTAAATTTATTTTAGCATGATTTAGTACTTTTAAATTATGATCATTTTCATTATGACTTTGCAATATTTATTTTATATGATGTTTCATTATTATTTTTTATTGAATATTTTTATGCATCAGTACTCATCTCATATTTTGTGTTAATTTTTAATAAACACCTTAGATAATTGTATTTTGGTTGGACTAAAGAAATATTTGGAGCACAAGTTAATTATATGTTTGTATGCAAACTTTACCGAAAAAATTCAAAAATCTGAAAAAAATATGAGGTTTATTAGTTTGGTTTGATTTATAAATTTAAAAATTCAACACAATGGTTTGGTTTGGTAGTTGAAAAACCCGAACCAACGCGAGGTTGAAAAACCCGAAAAAATCCGAATTTAATTAGTTTCGTTTGGTTTATAATTAATTTTTTTTACACAAATGATTTGGTTTGATATTTGAAAAACCCGAACCAACCCGGTCATGTACACCCCTAATCATAAGTATATGAAATGACATGCATATCTATTTACGCGATGAATTAAGATTTAAAAATTTCAAATCATGAATTTTTTTATTTGTTTTTGCAAAACCAGCTATTGATGGGATTAGGTATAGACCCCAACCTAACCTATTGACAACTTCGCAAAAAAAATCATGCATTATGGTCTCATACTTTCAAGATTTCATCAATTTTTGTGCTTTTGAAATATGGAAATAATCCTTACACCTAATAATAACTTCTATTTATTACCTGATTCTTAGTCATAACATTTCCTAACAATACATAATCACTGAGGGAGAATCATTAGCAGGTAATGAATTAGTAATCAGGAAAAATTTCAACCAAGGGATTTTGGGTTCCAGTCCCATGGATACAAAGTTGTCTTTGTTAGGGAGTGTTTTATCTCCATTTTGGGACTTTTCGGCTCAAATTTGAATTTAATCGAGCTCCAATGTGAATACCTGATACGGGTGACAAATAAAAAAAAATGAGAAAAAAAATGAAAAGAATTAGATTCTACTACTCACGTCCAAACAATAAATTGAAGTTTTTGAAATTTTCTCTATTTGACAGTTTGAAAAAGAATATGCCTCATGGAATAAAGAGGATTTAGGCAGGATAGCACAAAGTAAGAACAAGGGGAATGAAGAAGATGAAGTACTCTATACTTCAACTCTTCAAGAGTGTGCTTGTTACTTAATTACATTTTTATTCAAGCAAAAAAAAGGTTAATAAAATAAATAAAAGAGTAAAAACTAATAAAAGATATTTTGATGGAATTAATTAATTGAAAGAATTTATTATATTAAGAAAGGGTATATCTGTTAATTTTTATTTTATTTATATTATGATAAATAAGTTTAAAGAATAGTTAAAAAATAATAATAAGGAGGTAACATAATGTTATAAACCATAGGGAAGGTCAGTGTAATGAGGCGAAATCTGAGGGAAGGTCTTTAAAATTATCCTAAGAATTTAATATTCATGATTTTAGTTTCATTTGAAGAGATATTGAATTATAAAAAAATATACAAAATTTAAATTAGAAAAAGAAAGAAAAACTATCTACTTTTTTATCAAGATTATATTAGAACTTTGAATTAAACAATTCAAATCTTTATATTTATAAATAAAGTTTTTATAACAACATCCAACGTAATGTATTGCAAACAAATAACTAACTTTTTTAAAAAAAATTATTTAGATAGTTTAATAATTATATCTAATATATATTTATTTATATCTTTAAATATAGTAATTTGTCACTTAATTAATAGTTTTGTTGTTCAAAGTAATATTTTATCTAATGTAATAATATTAATTATTTGAAGGGCTCCAATTTAGTAAGTTAGGCATAATTGCTTCAGGCATAACATCATTTATTAGCTTAAGATCTTCTATTGAGACCTCCAATATCTACCATTTCTTTACAGTGATTCCCTTCTTATCCAGTATAATACAATATCAACATAGTATAACTTTTCAAACTTTTTCATCACAACTCACATGTCAACCATTTTTTGTCAAAGACATAACATTTTAGTCACGTATCATAACTTAATTACGGAAAGTTATAAACAATAGAATCTCCAACTTTATGTTAAATATTGATAGTAACCATTGTTTTCATTATTAATTGTCTTTAGTTAGTTTTGTTGTTGATAGTCGAGGTTGATAACCCAACAAATATAATTGTGGTTGATAACCACAACAAACTCAAGCTAATTTTGGTCACCTGAAAGTAGTTAGCAAGTTTTATTTGAAATATTTTTTGTATCAATATATGTGATTAAGACAGTCTTTATACTATATCATCTTCGACTATTGAAATGCATAATTAATGATATATTTTACGTTTATCGGAGATATTATTCGAGTATGCAATTAAAATGGAAAATATCGAGCAAAATTTTCAAAAGGTCAATAAAATTGAATATGAAATCAAAAGGGCAATCATTCTGACATGAGCCGTACAATAGAGGTGTACAGATCAAATTGACAAATCAAATAAAAAAAAAAGATTTATGGTTTAATTTGATTGATTTGGGGTTGGAAAAAAAAACAAATGATAATTCTTGGTTTAATTTGGTATTAACAAAAAAAAAAGGTCAAATTAATTAAATCAAACTAATATATTGTGTGTGTATATATATGGCTTACTTTTTTTGTACATAAATATACTAATTATAATCCATTGCATTAATATAATTTAAATTAGTTTATAGTTTTCAATGTTAGATATATTATTTCAAATTTGAGGGTAAATATTTGTTTTATATTCAGGTTGAAAGTTACAATCACATTATTATAGATTTCAGATCGAAAGCTAACAATTTAATGTGCAAATAATTTATTTTCTATTCCTTTTGATGGTAGTCATTAATCTTATAAAATTAGCATATTGAACATTGATATTTTAATAAAAGTTTTTTAATTAATTTAGTTATTTTTAATGAAAAAATAAATCAACACGACCTATGTACCAGTGGAAGTGGATATGTTCATAGTACATATGATGTACTACCCTAAATTTGGCTATGTTGTGCGGTATATTTGAGGAATCATATGTAGAGATTAAATATTTATTATATTTAAAATAAACTATCACACTTGTTATAATAATTTTCTAGTCTTGATTATTTTCTTTACATGCAAAATAATTAAGGGGAACTTTCACCTATAACCATTCAAAAATAGCTTAATTACGCTTCATATCTATAGTTTGCTAATTATGATTCGTAGCTATATGTTATATAGAGGAGAGTAGCGAGCGAGATTGGGAGAGGGAGGAGAGAGGCGAGCGAAAGAGCGCAGAGAGTGGGAGAGAGGCAAATTGTATATGTATATCGGTTAGATAATTGTATATATGTAACTGGTATACATATGCATTTATATATCTGGTGAGCGAGATTGGGAGAGGGAGGAGAGAGTCAAGCGAGATTGGGAGAGGGAGCAGAGAGGTGAGCGAGAGAGGGAAATAATTTGTATAATTCGCATCTCGTTTGTATAATTCGCGTGTACAATTGAGTAATACAAAGTCTGGAATTATACAAATATGATAAAACTCGAAATAACGAATTGACACAAACATAAACATATGAACTTTAAACAATTATACAAATTATATTATACAAATTACATTATATAAATTATATTATACAAAATCCGAAAACTACACGTTTATACAAACTTTAAAAATTTATACAAAAAATAAAAAGATTCAATGTATATATGGTGATAAAACTGAAAAACCAAAGTAAATCATCGTCATATACAAATACAAACTATCGTATACAAATCAAACGAAGAATTAATAGTTGCAAATTATACAAATGTGGTGAATTATACAAACGTGGCGAATTATACAAACGTGGCTAATTATACAAACTCGAAGTCAACCCACGTAATTAATGATTGTTAGTCGCGAGTGGTAATTATAGCAAATTATAGCTATTATGACTAATAAAATAGTATAAGTTTGCAAAGTATAATATCTTGAATATGTACATTTTAATTTAATAAAAATAAAAATTTAATTAAAACTTTTATAATAGATATTTAAAATAGTTTCTCTCTATAAAAAAATTTTAATATTAAAATTTCATTAATACTTGTCATTTTTCGTAATTTATCTCGAAAGCACTTTTTGAAAAAGATTAGTCATACACAATAACTAGTCAACCACAATTATTAATTTTTTTTCATAAACACTTTTCTAGAAAGCCATTTAAAAAAAAATGATTCTAGAAATAAATAGTTTTTTTAGTAGCAATGTCAAATAGACTCTTAAAGATTATAGTAAATAGCAAGGCCGACTCAATAGGATGGGGGGCCTAAAACGAAACTTAATAGAGGGGCCCTAATATTTATTTTTCATCATATATATATTTATTTAAAATCTACTTTTCTAGCGTTTTTAGATACAAAGTCATTAGTTACTGTTTCATAATTGATTTGTTTTAATAATTCCTTTTCAATTGATAATATAGCTAATCCATTCTATTTCTCTTGAGACATTGTTAATCTTAAATAAAATTAATCAATTTTAGTTTCAAAAGAGTTCTTTCGGCTGAGTCAACGTTTATCGGAACTGCTAACATTATCCTATAAGTAATATGTGTATTTGGAAAAGAATCAATTCTTTTTATTTGATTGAGTATTTTCATTAGATCCTTATCTTCTACTTATATTATTTCTCTTAACACTTTTAATTCAAAAAATAAATCTAAACTATCAATTTCAGAATAACTATTATGTGTGAAAGAAAGTTTAAGGTGAAGACAACATTTTTTAAAATTTTTCGTCATCTAGTCATCACAATTTACCACTAAATAAGAAATCAAAAATATTTTCATATGCTTTAATTGGTTCAAATCTATTTTGAAGTGAAAAAATAGCATAAAGCAATCAACTCTACTTTCAAGGGACATTGTGATTTCGTTATCAATATTTTCATCAAATTATTTTTTACGAAATTTAGGTTCTATATACATCTCATAAGCAATTTCCATATTAGAAATCATAGCACTCATAGTATATAATTTATTTATTTTTAATATGGGGCGCCAAGCGATGACTTTAGTGGCCTAGGGGTTGAGACGTCCCTGATAAATAGTAATACTTACTCGCTCATAATAAATGATAAAAATATATATGCAAACACATAATATATATTTATTGATTTGATGTAAATATTCAATATAACAAAATTATTGTATAACTTTAGCATTTTCTCTTCCCGTCTTTTTTGTTTATGGTAATATTCTCGTCTTCTATATGACTTATTCAATTCAAAAGTTTTTAGTAAACTCAAACATTTAACAGTCAAAACTCTTGCATAAACTTAAAAGGAAAAGATCAGGTCTTAGTATACTAACACGTTATTGCATGAGTTTAAATACCCCTTAAAATACTTTCTTCCTAACCAAATTAAAATCTCTTCGAAACAAAACATACATTTCATAGTACTCTCAATATTCCATAAAAATCAAATATGAAATCTCAAATGCTACTTTTTATAGTCCTAATTAGCATCACATCAAATGAGGCTGCTCGAATTATTAACGATAACAATGAAAAAGAAGTAGATTTTGCGAAGGAAGGCAAATATCTTTTATTACAATCTCTACAATGGCGTCCTGTTCGTTCACCAACTCCAAATCCAGGCACCAATGTTCCTAATCAAATAACAAGCTAAGTGACTCAAAGAAACTTTGCAGGTCGCAAGGAATTTACTCCTCCTCCTCCTTATAATGACTACTCACAGACTAAAATTGCATTTGGCTTAGCTACAAATTGAAGATATATAAGTCCTTGGCTATGACCTATTATATTAACAATCTAACGATACCTTCAATTAAACAAATAAAATCGATAAACTCTTAAATGTATCGATAACAATAATCTAGGATATAGATATTATATTGGTTCATTCTTTTAGGGAAAGATTAATTTGTTTGACAAAAATAATGTATTTTTGTTCCCATTGTAATATTGTGTTTTTGGCTTTTTGCTCACATCTGGCATTACATGTCAGAAGAGCTGGGCTGACTTGGGGTGATACAAGTACACATTTTGATTCTACTCTTTTTTTTTTCTTTTTTTTTGGTAATTATGTATTCTTCAAGATTAATGAAATTTATGTCAAAATTGATTTCAAGGAACTGCTAGCAACGTATTTGACACGAATATGTCAAAGCACAATCTTTTCATACCTTGAGTTCCAGTTAATTTACATATATTTGAGACGATAAAATTAGCCCATAAAATTATAATCCGTTTAACCAGTTCATATCCTATCCGAGGCATCTCAAAGAACGACCTCTTAGGATCTCGCATTCCCGCTAATCTTTACTGCCACATGTCCATTTTCCAATAAACCACGTGACTCGAACAAGTTTTACCCAATACAAAGATCAAGGTATGTTTTGACAAAAAGCTTTCTGTTTTAATTAATTTATAGGTATGTTTTGACGAGCTAGCGTTAATTCATCATGTCTAAAATCTTGATTTGAAAGGATACTTTTGATTAAATTATAACCTGTTATACTTTAAAGCTTAGAGATGAATATCAGTTTTGCTTTTTTTTATGTTGTCTTTAATTATGTGTACCATGGAATCGAGTTCTTTATAATAACTAAATATATAAGAAGTAGGTGCAAAATTTAAATTGGAATCAACACAAGAATTTTACTTGAAAACTCTTTTCCAAGAGTCCAAATATTATGATTTCTCTCTCTTTCAAACTACCATTACATTTATGTTTACAAAAGTTTTTGATTGCAACCAGTCGAGAAGGTAACCAATATATATATAAATCTCACTCGCCTTCCTCCTATTCTCGCTCACCTCTCTCTCTTTTAGTATATCTAGTAGTAAAAAACATGCATCTAAGTGTATCTAACTTGAAATATGGTATGTAATTATTAATTAGTGAGATAAAATACTAATATTATTTCAAACTATAGGGAGAATTAGTAAATATGATATTAATGTTTGTGTAATTAATTAGGTAGTTTATCCTTAAAAATAATCTCCAACCTAACCCAGTTTTCTATTCGCAATTTAAACCGCCTTTTAACTTAATTAATCCTTTCCAGATAAGTTTAGAAATTTTTTCTCCTCGCTCACATAAGTTTGGTAGGAATTATATTAGTTTTTTACTGTATAACGACTTGTGAGTTACGAAATAGAAGTTTTGTCTCGTTCGACACAAGTTGTGTAGGAATTATGTTTTGTGGTATGACAACTTATTATGTCTTTATGATATAACTTGTAGTGGTACTGCAACTGAACTTTTGTCTCGCTTGACATAAGTTCTATAAGAATTAAGTTATGCAGTATAAGATATTGTGCTATGCGTTTTATTATATAAGTACCTATGAGTTCTGAAATTGAACTTTTATCCCTTTCGACATAAGTTATGTAAGAATAAAGGTATGTAGCACCACATAACTTGTTTTCTCTCATGAGTAAATCATAACTTGTAGTATATCATGATATGAAAATATAAACTTAGTCGAGTAAAAGAATTAGTATTTGTCATTTCAATGTCAAAGGCATTTTCGGCCACTAGTTTTTTTTAATTTAAAGTATCGAAGGATAAAAATAAAATAAACCATCAAATACTCCGATTTGATAGGGATGTGGATCGGTCGGTTCGGTTCGGTTATAAGTATTATCGGTTGGGTTTATCGGTTTTTCGGTTTTTAAATATGCTAAACCGATAACCAAACCAATAAGATATTTGTTATCGGTTTTCGGTTTATCGGTTTTAGGTCTTTAACGGTTTGGTTTTCGGTTTAACCAATAAGAAAATGCTTTCAAAACAAATATATGACTTATCCAATAATTTGACGCGATATGCATACATCGAGATAATCATTCCAAACGGGACAACAAGGACCAACTTGTTGTATTTTGGTCATCACAACAAAGACTTGGTTAATTTTCGATCACCATAATATATAAAACGAGGTCCCCATTATGCAATAAAAAGAATCAAATAAAACCAAATCATAGACAAAAGTCAAAACAGTCGCAAATGAGGTCATGCTTATGGTAACTAAATGAAGTTCTTACGTTATTTAAAAAAACACACAATTTGAATTCCTGACGTTAATCAAATTGTAGATATTTACAATCGTGCAAAAGCTAATATTAGTCCATTATAAATTAACTAAAGTAAATAAGTAATACTAAAAAGTAAAACTTAAAGGTTAAATAACTAAAAGTAGAGAGGAGAGTTAATTGTTAAGTAGTGTTAATTATTGCGTAGGGTATTTTTTTTAATATATTATATATATGTATAACTAAAAATTAAAATAGTAAATTATTATATTCTTAATGGGTTATCGGTTAACCCAATAACCCAATATTAAAAACCAATAACGAACCGATAACCCAATAATTTTTTTTGTAAAACCATTAAATAACCGTTATCCCAATAACCCAATAACAATAAACCAATAATACTTTTTTTGGTTCGGTTTATCGGTCGGTTCGGTTTTTGCACACCCCTACGATTTGACGGTAAAAATTAAAGTTACCCCCCAAAAAGGGGAAATTTGTGCTAATGATTCAGCTCATTTTAACTTCTTCAATTTCAACTCAACCCACCCCATTTGACACTCATATTAATTCTCTTGTCAGAGATTAAAGTAATTATATCATCAATTAGTTTGGTAAATACCAAGTCTTTCTTTCTCAAAATTTTGACAATATCAATTTAATTTTTTATTGTAACACCCTCGTCTTCTATGTGACTCATTCAATTCAAAAATTCTTAGTAAATTAACCCAAATAGTCAAAATTCTTGCATAAACTTGAAAAGAAAAAGTAACATGCTGGGTCTTACTAACACGTTATTGCATGAGTTTAAATAGCACTCATATGTTCTCTTGATAACCATATTAATTACCATAATCTCTTTTAAACAAAAATATATCCTTCATATAGTATTATCATAATCTCATTCCATCAATAACCATCATGAAATCTCAAACATGCAGCAGCATAATACTTATGCTACTTCTTATAGTCCTAATTAGCATCACATCAAGTGAGGCTACTCGAATTCTTAAATATAACAATGAAAAAGGAGAAGTGGATATTTTGAAGGGAGGGAAATATCTTTTGTTACAATCTCTACAATGGCGTCCTGTTGGTCCACCAACTCCGAATCCAGGCACCAATGTTCCTAATCAAATAACAAGCCAAGTGACTCAAACAAACTTTGCAGGTCGTAAAGAGTACTTTGCTCATCCTCCTCCTTCTAATGACTACCCACAAACTAAAATTGCATTTGGCGTGGCTATGGATTGAAGATATATAAGTCCTTGACTTATCTATTATATTAACAATCTAACGATACCTTAAATTAAACAAAGATATTACTAAACTTTTAAATGTGTTGATAATAATAATCTAGGAGATATTGGTTCATTCTTTTAGGGAAAGATTAATTTGTTTGACAAAAATATTTTTATTTTTTCCCATTGTAATCTTGTGTTTTTGCTCATATTTGGCATGGCACATGTCGGAAGAGTTGGGCTGGGTTGACTTGGGGATAGATGTATTTTGATTCTACTTTTCTTTTGTAATTATGTAGTCTTCAAGGTTGAAATTTATGTCAAAATTGATTTCAAGGAATTGCTAGCAAACGTATTTGACACGAATATGTCAAAGCACAATCTTTCCATACCTGCTTTCCGAATCATAATTTGCTTAACCAGTCTAAGTTTAGGCTGATCATCATGAAATAAGAGTTTCATATCATATATTGAGGAAGATACACATAGATACATATATTTTTGTTATCAGATACACTAAAATAGAGAGAGACGAGCAAGATGGGGAGGGAGATAATCATGTATCCCATATACATGTGAATCACACTAGATGCATGTATATGTATGTATGTATTTGGTGTGATACACATGTATCTGGGATACCAGATACATATGAGAGTGATGAGCGAGATAGGAGAGGGGGTGGGGTGAGGAAATTAAAGTGAGATTTTTCTATGTATCCCAGATACATGCGAATCCACTTGGATACAATGTATCTAAAACATATTACACTTAATTTTGACCCATGTATCCTGAGATACACATCAAAATCTGGTAAGATTCATAATATTGCAAACTAGATTGTATCTAAGTAATTAAAACCTAAACTAGTAGGAATCTAAAACAAATTACTCCTAATTTTGACCCCATGTATCTGGACGCATCAAAATCTTATAAAATTCATATTATTGCAAACTAGAATGTATTTAAGTAATTAACACTTTCATTTATCAACTCAACTCATTTCAGTCCAAGTCATCTCAGCTCATCAAGATTGGGGTTTATATCTAGTTGGACTTCAAACCTAAATAAGTTGGGTTAAATTGGACGGCTCATGAACCAACTCAATTTTTAAGCCATTATAACTTAAATTGACATGTTAATTTAGTAACAAGTATTTGCACGGATTGTCCCTATTTAGTGGCGATTTTTATTTTTTGCTCTAAATGATGGTATATATTTAAGTTTTGCTCCTGTTATTCATTTACTGAAAATTTATAAGTATCCTAATTATGTGTGACTTAATTTGCTTTACATGGATTTAGTGAAGATTAATTTGCGTCGTTCGGCATGAATTCTATAGAAATTAACTTATGTGGCATAAGTTGTGTAGTATTTATACGACCTAATTCACTCAACATAAATTTAGAGAATTTTTTTCCTTGCTCTCATAGGTTTTATAGGAATCAATTATGTTTTTCACTCTATAACGACTTATGAGTTATGAAACTTAACTTTGGTCTAGCTTGCTCGACATAAATTCCCTAGAAATAATTTAAGTTATGGAATACAATATAATTTGCCTGTTATGTCGTTTACGTATAACTTGTGGATATTCTAAAACTAAACTTTTACCTCACTCAACATAAATTATGTACGAATTAATTAAGTTATGCAGCACGAGATATTTTGTTATGCATTTTAGGACATATTAATACTTTCTGGAATCTGAAACTAAAATTTTGTCTAGCTTGGTATAAGTTCTGTAAGAATTAAGTTATGCAGTACAACATAACTTGTTATGCCTTAGAAATATATGACATAACGTATATATGATATATTATATGATACGAATATATAAACTTATGTTGAACAAAAGAATTATTTGTTGTTTCGGTGTCAGAAAATTTTTCGGTCATTTCTTTTTCATTTAATTTCAAGTGCTGAAGGAAAAAATCAAACACCATCATATTTAAGGACAAAAATTAAAATATACCCTATAATATCGACATTTGTTTGAATGACTCAGGTCATTTTAACTTCTTCAATTTCAATTCAACCCCATAATGTTAGAGTGATATCATTTTGTTGTAATACCTCGTCTTGTATGTGACTCATTCAATTCAAAATAGTCAACAGTCAAAATTCTTGCATAAACTTAAAAGAAAACGTACGAGGGTCTCACTAACACGTTATTGCACGAGTCTAAATAGCATAGCACTCATATGTTCTCTTCATAACCATATTAATTACCATAATCTCTCTTAAACAAAATATATCCTTCATATAGTATTCTCATTCCATCAATAACAAACATGAAATCTCAAAATAGCAATATTACTATTCCAGCTCCTTTTGCATGCAGCAAAATAATACTCATGCTAATTCTTATATTCCTAATTAGCATCACATCAAACGAAGCTGCTCGAATTCTTAACGATAACAATGAAAAAGAAGTAGATTTTTTGAAGGGAGGCAAATATCTTTTGTTACCATCTTTACAATGGCGTCCTGTTCCTCCACCAACTCCGAACCTAGGAACCAATGCTCGTACTCAAATAACAAGCCAAGTTTCTCAAAGGAACTTTGCAGGTCACAAAGAGTTTGCTCCTCTTCCTCCTTGTAAGAATACCTGCAAACTAAAATTGCATTGGGCGTGGATACTGATTGAATGTATATAGGTCTTGGCTTACCTATTGTATTAACAATCTAACGAAACCCTAAATTAAACAAAGAAATTAATAATCTAGGAAGTAATATTGGTTCATTTTTTTTCCCATTGTACGTAATCTTGTGTTTTTGCTCATATCTGGCATAACATGTTGGATGAGTTGGGCCATGGGTTGACTTGGGGTGATACAATTATTTTGATTTTACTCTTTTTTGTAATTATGTATTATTCAAGGTTGAAATCTATGTCAAAATTGATTTCAAGGAACTGCTAGCAAACGTATTTGACTAGAAAATGTCAAAGCACAATCTTTTCATGCCTTGACTTCTAGCATTATTTATATTTATATTTATATATTTATTTTATATATTAGAAGAGAGAGTTTGAGACACTTTCAACATGGCTGTTTTTTGCAATATTTAGAAAGCTTCAGGGCAATTTGGTCATTGCCCCTTGCTTATTTAGAAGGGACACAACAAAATTGCAAGATAAACTTGCTTAGAAAATTTGTACTTCTTGCTTTGTTATTTGGACCTCAGCAAAAGCTCTTTAAAAAGTCCATCATTTTCTATTTATTTACAAACCATGCCTGCCATTAAAGAATATGATGGGTCCTACTTTTTTGTTTTTTCATTAATGTCATAAGACATGGGTCCCGCTGAATATTAAGTACTTATTACTTTTTTACTGTCATAAATAAATATTCTCTTTATTTAATTTTATTTGTCTGTTATTTAAGAATATATTTTTTTATCTATTTAGTTTCACATTTTAAGAAATATGATTTTTTTTAATCCATATTTTTCTTTCAGCATTAATTACTTATTATTTCTCAAATTATTTTTCAAGATCTAATACTATTAAAGATCAATCAATAAAAATAGTGTGGTAAATAGTTATATCAATTATTATTTTCTAAATTGGTGTGCCAAAATTCAAATATGACAAGTAAAAATGAATAAATAAATAAAGTAATACATGTTATTAGCTCTTATATTAAAAATATTTTCTTTTATTTCACTTGTTATTGTGATAAATTAAGAAAATTAATTATTTTCAAGTAATTATCTGAAATACTAATAGTTAATTCAAAATTTTGCAATATAATTAATAGTTTCAACATGTCAGTTTTTTATCATTAAATGAAAAGATTGTGGGTATTATATTTTTTAATATCAGCTTGCTTGAAAAAAATTGTTATTTCTATTTTGTCATGTGGACTGTATCAATAATTTTTTTTAATCACTCTTTTCAATTAAATTATACATTATGTCTTACCAAGTATTGAAATGCATTGAATTTGTAGGGCATTGAACTTTATAACTCGACAAATGTACAAGATGCTCAACTCTTTTTCTTTTTTTTTGTTCTAATGAAAATGGTTATTCTAATGTCTTCCATGTAATTTCTCATTTGAATCACATGAAAAGTAAATAATTTCATCATTATACCTTTCATTTGAAAACTCAGATTATTATCACTGTTAAATTTAGTATTCCTTAAATTTAATATAATTAGGTCATTTACAAAAATGATAATATATATTAATTAAAATTAAATAAATATTATATATTTTTAATTTTGTTCTTATACCAAATTTTATTTTTATTTTTTACCAAATTAAGAGAAATTTATTTATTTTTTCTTAATATTGACTTTATGATTAAGTGGAGAAGTTATTGAAATTTTTATATGATTTTAAAAATATTTTAAATTCATAACTATATATTTCAATGTACAAGATTTTGATAAAATAAAATCTTTAAAGTTAAATTATAATGTTTTTGAAATTTAAATTATTAAAACATATATAATGATTTTATAGAAAAAATAATATCATATAAAATTAAATGAAAAGGATAATAAATTCAACTTTTACCATGATAAGGTTGAAAAATATCTTACTCTTGCTATATTCCTTAAATAATTAAGAGTTTAGACTTTAGTTAGGATATTAACAGTTCTTCATTTTTATTTGAAAAATAAATAAATATACATATTTATCTTAATATTTGTTGTTTTAACAAGGATATATATTAACAATTTCAATTTTTTATAACATTGAGCCCGTGTCACGGGGCCACTCCTAGATAATTGAGAGTCTAAAATTAAATTAATTAGTAGAGTATGCACATTTTCTTTATTTTTATCCTAATTGTTATTTTAACAATGATATATCAATAATAAATTTTAAAATATAATTAATAAAATTATTCCGTAATATGTTTTTGGTAAAAAAACTAAAAATAAGAACCTTGATGGCCATTGAAAAAAATGTATCACCTTTCGCTAATATATAATAGTAATACTCTATATGTGTATAAAGTGTCGCTTTAAGTATCTAATGGTATAATGTTTCTATGAGTATAATAATTTATTATTTGACAATCAACATCTATTCATGGATCGAGAGTGTATTCAATTTTTAGTATGCAATACTATGAGTATATGATTAATAATTACTTAGGATGTGTTTGTTAAGATTAAAAAATAAAATTGGAATGATTTGTAGGAAAATAAATATGTTTCTTATTTATTTTCTTGATTTTGATAGGTTGACAAAAATTATGATCCTAAAAGCATTTTTATATAATTTAGACAAATACTATAAGAGGTGAAGGTAGAGGGTAGGGATGTATGTGGTGGTGGAGATGAAGATGAGAGGAGCTCCATATTATGGGGTAAAGATGAGGTGTGGTTGAAAACGGAGGAAGACATTATCAATACGTTGAATATCATGTGTAACTTTTTTTTTTTTCATACGTCTATTATAGAAATCATTTCCTCATTTTAAAAGGATAAAAAAATATTTTCTAGAGAAAATATATTGCAAAGATTTTAACTGATCAAATATAGAAAAATTAACATTTTACATAACGAATACCACCTTAGATCCATCAAATTTCTTTTTTCCAATTTCATGTAGTAAAAACAAACTTAACAAAAAAATAATAATAATACTTAATAATATTGGGGCCGTGCTGGCACGGGCCATTGCTTTCTAGTATATATTAGAAGAGAGAGTTTCAAATGCTGCTTAGTGGTCATTCAATTGGCAAGTGGGGATATTTTTGTCATTCCAACTTCTCAAAGTGATAAGTATTGCATAGAAAAAATTATACTATTAACCTTATTATTTGGACCTTCTTAACATCTTTAGAAAAAACCCTACACTTTTCTACTAAATTACATATTATGCCTTCTATCATTGAGTATAGTGGGGTCCATTTAATTTTATAATTGACACCTATACAATGATAACTTTATTGAGTTTCTATATACTTCCATTTTTATTCTCTACATATTAAATTGTTTAAATTTAATATAGTTAAATAATTTAATAAAATTTTATTATTTAGCTTTTATATTCAAAAAAAATTATATTTTAATATTATATATATGATTAAATAACTATATAAGATTATAAATAGTCATGTTTATATTTTTAAAGTATAATTAATAAAAAAAAATTTAAAATAAACTCCTAATAAATAATTTATTAAGAAAAATGTCAAATTAATTTAAATTATTTCTTTTTATTATACTTTACTTTACTTTACTTTTACTTACTTATATAGAAGAGACAACAAGATGACTGATTTTTACCATCTTTAAAATAATAAGGGTCTTTTGGTCATTTACACTGCCAAACTCATCAATAAAGGTTGCAAACGTGTCTTAATACTGCTTTGGAAGAGACACGTAGCAATGCTGCCAAACTGATGTGTATTTAGGACATTCTATGAGAGTTGATGCTCTGTCTCTCTTCTTCTTTATTTTGCAAAGCAAAGAAAATTAAGTTTTTCTGTCTGGTTTTCCTGCATGTGTTGTTGTTGTATAGGTAAATGATTATATTGTGTTATTAAGAAATGTGCAGTTTTTTGTTATCTTTTTATGCTTTTTGGTTATATTTTTGGGTTGTGGTTTTGGTAAATTTCTTCTCCATCTTTCTATAAATTTTAATTGAAATACAAGACCCAATTCGATTCTTCTGTTTTAGTATCTGTAGGGTTACCGGTTGGACTATAAGAATTGCGTCTTTGTTGAATTACAAAAATTTGAGATGCTCTTTGCTTCTCTGTTTCGCCTCAAATTTGTCTTCGATGTTGCTGTTGATTTTTAATAAAAACAAGTGAGCACCGTAAGTGATTGCATATACACTATTAGTTAGTCTAATCAAATACAATAATCCTATCATTGGTGTACTTGCGTATAAGTAGCAATATCATTCCTTTAAACCTATTGATTCTAACCTCTTGGGATGTCCCACCCCATTTTTTTCCGTTGTTCAAGTTAGATTTGAGAACAGGTAAAACAAGCTAAGTGTTTGACACTTTCAAGACATAGTTCAACAGCGGTTCAATGTAAGTTATTTTTTTTGAACTCATGAATGTATCATTTGAAGTGATTCTCGGTATGTGCAGGGTGTCTTTACTTTGGGCATTATAATCTATTCCTCAAAAGGTCTTCGGTTAAAAGAGCACAAAACTATGATAAAAGACTATAAATCTTAAGCCACAATTGAAGTCACAAAACTAGACTATTCCATTATAGTACAAAAAATCTTCCATTTTATAGATTTTGCTGGGACCATATTTATATATATAT